>NW_016813373.1:4885860-4893360 GCF_001698545.2 Rhinopithecus bieti | reverse complement strand
CTTTTAACCATGTAATGGAAGGATTTGGAATCCCATTGGCTATGCACTGCAAGGTGACAGGCTTGTATTTTACTACAACTCTCTCAGAAAGGCCTGAGGACTTGATTGTTGGAGGAACTATATTTAAGGAAGTGGGAGAGGGAATGAAACCATAATCAGTGGGGTCGAACTTAAAAATCTGTATGCAAGAACTTGAAACCTTAAAATTCAGGAAAAAAAAGAAAGCAAATCCCTATTTTAACAAACAATGAAATACTTTCATCCCATGCATTTAATTTCTATTATTTTAGTAAGTTTATAGATTAGTTACTTCTTAACTATGGATTTTTAAATCTCCAAAGAATAAGTAAAATGTAGTTATGGCTACTGTGATCCACATGTATATTTGGCTTATGTCTTTTGATGGGTTTTACTAATCTATAATGACCCTCCCTTTCTCTAGAACAACTTCATTAAATCAAGGTGGATTTCTAGCCATATTTATACTGCATGACTCTGCCCCCTGCAAGGATGATTGAATGTGGAATGGTAACTTTATTTAAATTGGACCTGCCAGATTTCCTCCCTCAGGAATTGGAACTGAGACTGAAAAACAGGGTTATCTATATTCCATCATGGGATATGGGACTAAAAATCAAGAAAACAGCAGTCTGCAGAGACAGAGGGAGAATAAAGTTGACATTCATAGACACTCCTTGTGGTTTCCAAGTGGCTGTCTAGTTTCTTGTTCCAGTACTCCCTTCCCAAGTTCTGCCAGCAAGTGAGACACACAATACCCTGGCAGAGGGTTGCTTCTGTCATTAGAGTAATGGTTATACTCCTAATGTGCCAGTTTTGTGAATGTACTTATGTCCCTCAGATCCTTCAATTACATCTTCAGCCACCATTTCTGAAAACTACTGTATTCACCATCCCTCTTGCTTTGGCTAAAACCTTAAATGCTTACATAACCTCTTTACTTGGAAGTTGTTCCATGCCTCTTCTATCTTATTTGGTCTAATTCCTCAGACCTTGGCATTCTATGTAGAACACACTTCCTAACATTTAAATTCTGTCTACATTTATTTATTCATTTATTTCCCAGAATTATTTTGGCTACTGTCTACATGTGTTTACATGATACATCTTGGTTGAGTCTCTGGGTCAATAAAGTAACTAAAAAAATCTGTCATTATACAACTGAAATTCATTTCCTTTACACTACTTTCCGCGACTCAGGATTTATTCACATTATTGAGCTATAATTCTGAGTTAGATAATAAAACAATGCATAAATTAATTTAAAATGCAAAGCTCCTGTCTCTTATTCAGCATACCATGAACAGTCACTTCAAATTCCTTCTTGTGGTCTCCAGCAGTATTTGTTGCCATGCACCGATAAAGGCCTGTGTCTGACACTTGAGCCTGAGTAATAACCAGTTTGCGTCCATTTAATAAAATCTTGAATCCATCCCTTTCATCAATTAACTGACCATCCTTCAGCCACCTATAGAAAAAGGCAAAAGGAAGTCTGGATAAATATTTTAAGTCAATCGTATCCTAGAAGATATATAAAGTTTCTATTGTATATTTGTCTAATTTCCTAGTTGCTTACTCTGTAAAATAAATTGTGAATGAAAAAGAGAAGCAAAAAGGAAACCTGGCCTAACATAGAGGCTGGCATATTGTTGGAACCCAATAATTATGTGTTGAGTTCTTTATTCTTCTACTAATTTTAGGCTACCGCAAAGGGAGAAGTATTGGATTGTTTGCAATACAACGCATAAATGCTTGAGGTGACGGATATCCCATTTACCATGACATGATTATTACGTATGCATACCCGAACCAAAATATCTCATGTAACCCATAAATATATACACCCACTATGTACAAAAAAATTTTAAATTAGAAAAACAAATTAATTAGAAAAGAGACAAGTGCTCCTAAATATTATCCTCTTCAATGTTTAATAACCAGCAAAACATACACAATCTTAAAACAACTATAAACAAAACTTTGAAATCATATAGCATTATATTTTTACATTTTGTACATTCCAGTTAGTTTTATAATCATGTGTGAACATATTTCATTTCCTTCACTGACTAACTCTTCTTCTGCATATCCCATTGTGACTTGGAAACAAAAGCTAAGTATTTAATACATGCTTTGAAAATTAAAGAATAAGAAAAAAAGAATTGGTAAACACATACTCATGTTAACTTTCTCTATTTACCTAATATGTCTGGTATACTTCTTTTTATTTAGTAGTCTGTCAAACATTTCAATACCTCAGGAAAGTCTGACAATACTGCTTAATAGACTGTCTCTGCAAACTAAATACGTAATTTCTAGACCATGCAATGGAATTCCTCAAAATATGTAATTTCTAAGTCCATACAATGTCATTCCTCTAACTGAGCAAATTTAGGTGCCTTTTGACTATCAAGTAGATATTGCCTTGTATATAGAGCATGTCTTAAAAGAGGAATATAAAGAATACAATTTCATACAATCCTTTTTAATGGTACAGAACAGCTTTCAGGATACCTCTAAAACACTCAAAACAAAAAGCGGTATTTAGAAGACATACCAAAACCCTTACATGATAGTTGGTGGGGGAGAGCCTGTCACATGACAATCTAGCTCCAGTAAGTTATTAACCATCACAATGAAGTAAGATGTTTCATCTCCTCCTTCTATAGCTGGTGGCACTAGAAAATAACAGGAATGTAACACACAAAGAAATGTATACAACAAAAAACACACCATCACATGAAGCAATAATACATAGCAGTTCAGAAGGTTGATAAGTATGATAATAGTTTGATACATGAAGGGGACTTGAAATGCATTTTAAAAACATTTTACAATAAACACTTGTCAGGATCAATAAACATACTTTTTACATATCATAACTATTCCTCCATCTAGTACTATGGTACCACTGATGCCAGGTGAATATAAAGTGGATTCATATTTTATATTGTTTATTTTCATAAGCACAAGAGAAAGAAACCCCCAAAATTGGGCATCTATTCAAAAGCCTTGAATTTATAGATAAAGATACTGGGTTTCAAGGTTGTAAGATGATTTTCCACGGCCCAGAGACTAGATTTCCTTTTATCTGACACAGTGCTTATGGCAAAAGACCATATTGTTGCTCACTGTGATTAGACATTGTCGTAGATGTAAAAATGTATCTATGCACTTGCAAATATCAAGTATACCTGTCAAAACTAGTGGAAGATTTATGTAATATTCTAGATCCTGAGACTCTGGTGACAAATCCACCCCTTGGTAATGTGCAGTCCACAGTTGCACAGAGGACTATACCTTCTTTTAACTGTTTTATTATTGCACGAACAAAAAAAGTATTTAACAAACTAATCAGGTTTTGCTACGAATCTGAGAACCCAGGCAGTGGCATCCTTATTTACCCAAGACATCAACTTCATATTTGATTTCCTTTTCTCCTGCCACACTGGTAGCCACGCATATGTACTGTCCCTGATCAATTTCTTGGGCACTCATGATTTCGAGTTTCTTCCCACCAGCTTCTATGTGGATATTGTCATTAGCTTTCACAGGTACACCATCTTTCAACCAGGTGAGAATGGGAGAAGGGTTTCCAGCAGCTTTGCATTCCAGTGTCAGAGAATGAGCAATAACTACTTGCTTATTCAAAGGCATGGCCAAGTCACCCTCAATCATTGGAGGAACTAGGGAGAAACATAGCAACATTTCAGGCAATTATTTGTGTGGTCACAAAATACATTCTAATGAAATAAAGAAGAGTTTTTGTTTTTTCTCATCAAGTTTGACCATTAAAATCTACCTATATGCCTGTCTCCCTCTAAGTTATTGAGGAAAGAATTTCTTGGTTCAGCTAATCTGTAACTGTCCTAATTATTCTGGAAACTCTGGACTGTCTGGCTTATAAAAGACAAATAGTAGAGAATGATCTTAGTCCCAACAACTACTTTGCCTTTTCAGTAATAACCAAATTGTCTAGATGCTCCAAGTGCCATGGCAAGGGTTAGTTGAATGAATGGACACCCTCTTGCTAACTTTAGGTTTTAAAAACATGTTTTCAAATCATGGAACAAATTCTTCCAATTCCTATCCATGCATATTGAAAAAGACAAACCCACCGAGGATTATTAGTGAATAAATTGGATATTTGCATATTAGAAAGCACAAGTAGAAAGGTATATAATTAAAGCATATGTTGTTCCTTACCATAGACATCCACATGGAATGATTTTTCAGCAGTTCCAGCAACATTCACTACATGACACGTATATGTTGCTGAATCAGAGACCTGTGCTCGAGGAATATGAAGATATTGTCCTTTATCAATATAAAGTGCTTGTGAGCTGGACATGATTGGCTGCCCGTCTTTATACCAAGTAATGGCAGGCATTGGAAGTCCCCGTGTTTCACATTCCAGTTTAATAATGCTGTTGATCAATACTGATATGTCTGAGGTGACATTTCCTCCTTTAATACTAGGTGGAACTACAAAGGATTTCAGAACAAAAACAAGTCGTCTAAGTTTCAGCATCTTCATAAAAATCTTAAATGCTATAGATGTTTAAACAATGCATTTTAAGTAAATTAAAGACAATTAGGAAGTCTGTGGTTTATCTCCTGATAATGAGTGTCCTGTATTGTCAAAACCATCTTTATCATTTCCCATTTGGGTTTCAGATTTCAGTAAAAACAGAAAGTCACAGATTCCATTTCAGGGAGTCATTTAGGTTCAAGAGATCATATTAGAATAACTAAGATAGTTATGTTTAACCAACAAAGCAAAACAAAATAAAACCCCACTCAAAGTAGACACAGCAAGTTTCAAATCAGACCAAGGGTGCAGAAATGTCACATGTGGTACAATTGTATGCCCTCTCCCCAAGAAATACTAAAGGTCTAAGTGCTTTCAGAACCAGCTATTCATAATAGCTGCGGAGTCTTCAATATTTGCTTCTTGCTATTTTTTTCTTTTCTGGGGGGTAGTGGGGACTGCCAAGACTCCATTAACTCAACTTTACTCATCCAATTGTCTACATGTGTATCTCCTACAATTCAGCAACCACATGTCTGGCCTCTCACACTACATAAGGGCTGTACTGCTGGAAAAACAACTCAAGTCACTCAGTCTCTGCTGCAAATTCTGAATATGGTCATTCTAGGATCATGCTATCATTGCAATAATTTAAAAGAAATCAAATGGCATGTGTATGAATTTGAGTATCAATATAATCTTAATAAAGTTTTAGAATAGAATACTTGATAGAGTGTTTTCCTCATGGTTAAGCTGGGATTATGGGTTTTGAGAGGGAGACCATACAGGTAAAGTGCCATTTTCATCATATGCTACCAAACGTACATGCTATCAACATAACTAATCACTGAGAACTGTGCTAAGTTATGTTGATAGCATGTACCTTTGATAACCTGGCTAAGGTAGTGTTTGCCATACTTCTCTACTGTAAAGTTACTCTTTTTCCTCCCCTTTCCTTTGAAGGGAGTCCTTATTCCAGCCCATACAAATGGAGTGAGGAGTTATGTTCTACTTCTATGAGAGGGGACTACCTACATAATTTAATTATAATTCTTCTCTATGAAGATGTCTCTTCTTCTCATTTTATTTATTGAGTCAATCACTTATTTTTATCAATATGGACTCATAGAAACTTATATGCCTTGATTTACATCCAATACTACATTATTTATCCAGTTTGGGCTATTGGGAGGTCTTTTAGTTGGCTCTTAAGTCCCTTCAATATGCCCTCACTATTTTATTTTGTTTTATTATTTGCACTTATTTCCTTACTTTCCAGCCTTACTACATGCTCCAGGATCATCTTGTGTATTCCCTGCCCTAGCTCCAGACTTAACCATTTCTCCAAGGAGCCTGGTCCCTTTTAATGGATATTAGAAAGCACGGATATTAGAAAACAAGATCTGGATGCTGAGTAGAGTACCTTAATATTTTCTGGTAATCAGTCTTAGAACTAGTCCATACTGACAAACATTTATGTACACATTTTTTTCTCTCACATAACTTAAGGCAAGATCTATTATACTTTGAGGTGAATTTGATGATAGAATCATTTTTCTCTCAGGAGGCTTACTATAAATAGAAGGGGTCAATCAACTGTGGCCCACAGGCCAGGATATGCTAAGCTAAGAATGGCTTTTACATTTTTTAATTGTTGAAAAAAAATCAAAATATAACATTTTGTGACATCTGAAAATTATATGAAACTCAAACTTCAGTGTCCGTAGAGTTTTACTGGGATATAGTCACATTCATTCATTTACATATTGTCTAAGGCTTTTACTCAACAGTAGCAGAGTAAAGAGTTAAAGCAAAAACCAAATATGGTGTTCTTATTGCTTCTACTGCTGTTCAGCTTACTGTAAATTTTGGTGGCATAGTTACAACTTGATAGCATTTTTAGTGCTATGCATATCACCATACTGTGATATTTTATTTAATTTTATCACCAGTGAATACTCCTCATGTCAGAACAAGAAAAGGATAGTAAAATATCTCATTTTTAAGATACAGCACAGTGCGGAGTATTTTATCAAATTAAAGGGCAAAATACTGTGTTTATTTTGTAACACTATACCTATTCTAATAATCACTAGACTAACCAGCCATCACAATATTCCCAATTTTAAAAATCAAGAGTTTGAAAAATTAGAAAACATAAAATGAAATGTTTTATCATAGCAAATTTCTTCACAAAAATAAAAAGCCAAAATAAGGCTACAACCAAACTAAATTTCTGAGAGGCTTATTTGTAAGCCAACCAAGGAAAGCCATTTACCAATGGTGATTTAATTAAATCAGATATGATTTCAGAGGCAAAAGAAATGTGTCTAAATAAAACAAATGTGTTAAAAATTCTTAGTTAAGGGGCGAAGCAAGATGGCTGAATAGGAACAGCTCCAGTCTCCAACTCCCAGCGCAAGCGACACAGAAGACTGGTGATTTCTGCATTTTCAACTGAGGTACTGGGGTCATCTCACTAGGGAGTGCCAGACAATCGGTGCTGGTCAGCTGCTGCAGCCCGACCAGTGAGAGCTGAAGCAGGGCGAGGCATTGCCTCACCTGGGAAGCACAAGGGGAAAGGGAATCCCTTTTCCTAGCCAGGGGAACTGAGACACACAACACCTGGAAAATCGGGTAATTCCCACCCCAATACTGCGCTTTAAGCAAACGGGCACACCAGGAGATTATACCCACACCTGGCTGGGAGGGTCCCACAGCCATGGAGCCTCCCTCATTGCTAGCACAGCAGTCTGTGATCTAACTGCAAGGCAGCAGCAAGGCTGGGGGAGGGGCGTCCGCCATTGCTGAGGCTTAAGTAGGTAAACAAAGCTGCTGGGAAGCTCCAAATGGGTGGAGCTCACAGCAGCTCAAGGAAACCTCCCTGTCTCTATAGACTCCACCTCTGGGGACAGGGCTCAGCTAAAAAAACAACAGGGGAAACAGCAGAG
>NW_016813373.1:4857245-4882866 GCF_001698545.2 Rhinopithecus bieti | reverse complement strand
GAGGAGGGAGGGATTGCATTGGGGAGTTATACATGATATAAATGATGAATTGATGGGTGCTGACGAGTTGATGGGTGCAGCACACCAACATGGCATAAGTATACATATGTAACAAACCTGCACGTTATGCACATGTACCCTAGAACTTAAAGTATAATAATAAAAAAAAAAAGAAATACAATGCAAACTCACATATGTAATTTTAAACTTTTTAATAGCCACATTAAAAAATATGGAAAGAAACAGAGGAAATTAATTTTAATAATACATTTTACTTTGCCCAATATATCCAAAATGATATTTTGGATATAATCAATGTAAAGTTGTTAATTAGATATATTACATTTTTCATATTAAGCTTTTGATATCTGGTGTGTATTTTATAACAGTGCATCTTAGTTTGGACTAGCCACATTTCAAGCCCTCAATAGCCTCATGTGTCTCGTGGCTACCATATTAGACAGCATAACACTAGATCATTCATTAATTTAGCAAATATTTCTTGAGACTTGCTATGTATCAGATATTAAAGTAGGGAACATGCAAAACAAAAGCCTGCTCTTATCAAGTTTAAATTCCTGGGAAAGAAATAGATCATAAGTAAATAAACCTATAATTAAGCAATCAAATATCAGATAGTGATGTGTACTGTGAAAACAAGAGAGTAAGTAGGTGACTGCTTTTAATTGGGAAGATCCTATGAGAAGGTGACATTCTAAGAGGTGTCTGAAGTTTCCCTGAGCATCATACACCATGGAAAGACAGAAGACAGTGCAGTGAGCCTACAGGTCTATTGAGTTCTATTCCTTTCTATTATATAAATCTTTGTGCTAGAAACAATATTCATGTGCCTACCTCTGGCTCCATGGGTAAAAATTAAAATGAATTTGGCAATCACATTCCTCAGAAGAGGCTGATAATGTTAGGGAAAAAAAGAGTGACATATATTTGGTAGGGGCATAGCTGGGAGAAAATAGTAGCACAAACATATAAGGCATTTAAAAGATAATCACATGGTCAGGATAAAGGCCATGATGGAATTAAAATAGAATAATTGAATTGTCTGCATATCATCAACTTTGTTCTATTTCATAAAGTTCTATACGTTTTGAAGTTTGTTCTGTTCCTTTCAAAGATGCAGACATTTGGTTTGTGTATATGCTAACCAATTAGGAAATTCTTGCTCTCTTTAAGTGATATTATATAAAAATCACTAGATCCTTTGAAGAAATCCATATTTAATTTAAAAAGGCATTAAAATTTGATCCAATATTCTAGCCTTTTAAAACACATGAAGATAGGCTCCTTCTTCTCTTGAAGTACGTAGTATTCCAAATTATTCAGTATTAAACAGGAGAGTAGTTACCAGTAGAGTAAACCCTGCTTTTCAACTTAAAATGAGAGCTGACAATAAAAAGCATAAGAAAATCACACTTACTATAGATAGTTAGTTTTATATCCTTGGCTTGTTTGCCAGCTGCATTAGACACAGTACATTGGTAGCGCCCTTTGTCACTTCTCCGTGCATTCTTCAAATGTAAGACTTGTCCTCTGTCTAGAAGTTCAACATTAGGATCACCCAAAAATAAAGGCCTAGAAAAAATAAAATTTTATTTTATTATTCCATTTTCAGTTTTCCATATTTCTTATTTATCACAACAAAATCATTAGTACAAGTTAAAATACAAGTGAAAGTTCATTTAAAATTAAAATGATATGATTAGCACTCCTGTTCAGAAGAATGAAAGTTTTAAAACACTTTTCTAATGGAAGTTAGATCATCATAAATATCTCTTTGAGATGAAAAGTTTCTCCATTTCAAACTTAAATTATTTAACACTATTAATAGAAATCCAGTAGCGTCATTATTTGTTTTATTCATTCATCCATTCTTATTCTTTTTTTAGTTTTTTTAATTTTATTTTTTGGTTTGCATAGCTAAAATTTCTAACATTATCTGGAAAAGAATAATTAAGAGCTTTAAACATTACAGTATAGGAACTTTGGACCAAATAATATTATTTTTAAACAATATCATTGTAATATCTAGAAGAGTATTCACAATATCATGAATGGTTATTTTTACTAGAGGCAATAATCATGCCAACTTCTCTAAAAATAAGTATTGTAATAAACACAAATGCTTACATAATTATATATATTGAAAGATATTTATGTCAAAAGAAGCTCGTATATGGTTGTCAAGGAAGTCTTTTTCTACTATACAGAGTCATTTGCTAAACACTATAAAATGCTCAGTTTATGTAATTGGCAGCAGATTTATTTTAAAATTTGGTTGTTAAAGTCTATGATATCCTAAGACTCATACCTTTGAAGTCCATCAGTCTTTTCAGGAATATCCATAGCTAGGTTTTAGAAGTTGCAACGACTTAGCCACATAATGAATAATTAAATGCATTGCCATATTCATAAGACACTAGTAAGACTACAAAATTAAATGACAAACATTTCACTTCCTATGGTAGTATATTTCATTATTTCTTAGTGTGACACTTTGTATATAGCTCTCAAAAGTTAAGAGAATAAAGTACCTTTATTTAGTGCATTTTAAGTTTTTTTTTTTTTTTTTTTTTTTTTTTTCTTTGAGACGAAGTCTCACTCTTGTCACCCAGGCTGGAGTTCTATGGAGCTGGCTTGGCTCACTGTAACCTCTGCCTCCTGGGTTCAAGCAATTCTTCTGCCTTACCCTCCCAAGTAGTTAGGATTACAGGCGCCTGCCACCACACCCAGCTAATTTTTGTATTTTTAGTAGAGACGGGGTTTCACCATGTTTGTCAGGCTGGTCTCAAACTCCTGACCTCAGGTGATACACCTGCCTCAGCCTCCCAAAGTGCTGGGATTACAGGTATAAGCCACTGCACCTGGCCGCATTTTAAGTTTTTAAAGAAATACTTGATAATATGCTACTCGAATTTAAGTAACTTTGAAACTTTTATTGATTGTTAATTGTGCAAGTAACAAAAAATTTTAAACAAACAAGCATTATGATGAGAAAAATTCTCCTTGGTCTATGACCCCTAATGTGAGTCTGCTTTCGAGACTTCTTCTCTTTATCAGTTTGATTTGTATTCTTCCACATTTTTTACATTTATGAATATTTTGTTTTAACAAAATTGTAAACATTTTGTTTTGTTTTACATTTATAAACAATTTAAAAAATTAAAATTGTTTATAAATATACTCCCAAAGATATCTAAAGTTTTAAGATATCAAAGGTATCAGGTTATCGTTCTGCTTTTCTTTCACCCTACAACAGGTATGGAGATATTTTTGGTACACATAGCTTGATCTTACTATTTTTAATTGATGCACAGTGTTCCATAATATGATTATGCCATAAAGTATCTACCTATTCTCCCAATGTTGGGTTTTAGCCAGCTTTCACTTTTTTGCCGTCACAGTGTCGCAGTGAATATCAATATACAAGCCTCTCTGTGGATATGCATGATTACTTCCATCTCCAGGATACTGCATCACAGTGTATGTGCATCAAATTTTAATAGATATCAACAAGTTGCCTTTTAAGGTACTAATTTACATCCTCCCTGTCAGAGCACTATATCTTGATTTCCCATACTCTAGTCAACACTTGATAATTTCAAACCTTTACTTTTTTGCCTATATGACCTGTAAATAACAAAATTTTATTATTCATCAAATTATTGATGGTATCTTTTAATATGTTTATTGCCTTAGTATATTTTAATTGTCTGTTCATATCCTCCATATATTTTCTCTGTTGCTGTTTGTATTTATTAGTGATTTATAAAAAGCTTGAATATAATCTTTTATTTTAAATACCAAAAATCTTGACTATTTTCTACTTAGGCCTTAGATATCTGCTCCCAGAAACTGTAAAACATAAACTGTAACCACCATTTGAGAAATAAATTCTCATAACCAATATAGACCACTGCAGCCACTTCTATGTAGGCACACCTCAGCAGCCCTTGAGATCTGGAGTTGGAGAAACATCTGTAGTTCCTTTTGGCCCGTACACAGAACTAGTTTAGTATTCATCTCACTGTCATAAAAACATTTTCCTTTTTAATAAGTAAATTCCAAGTAAAGAGAAAATCATCTCACATTTGGATCTTGTATTTTTCACTGTTAGCCTTTAGACAGAGGATATTTAGTGTATATTAAATTTGAGTTTCTCTATGTTTCTAAAATGAATTCCCAACATTTATAGGGAGCTTTGGATCCATAAGAATGAAAATATTACAAGACTTTTAGACCAGTTTTGAACAATATTGTTTTCCTGTATGCTCATTTAATAATATTCTATGTAATAAAATAATTAAGAGGGAGAAAATCCACATGCATTTTATACATCTTTTCCTATCAACTGAACCCTTGCAACACATATAGAAAAGGTACTCACTTGCCATCTTTGAACCAATGAATATCAGGAAAGGGAGTGCCTTTGACCTGGCATTCAAGGGCAACATCATGGTTGAGGATAACTGAGACTTCATTTGGGAAGTTGGTACCTATTATGGTGGGTGGAACTTGAACAAAGACAGTGTATTATGAAACTCTGTTACTTAGCATGGGGTTAGAAAGCAGTCAATGATTTCTACAGTATTTCAACAAGATCTTAATGTCAAACATAAAATACTTTTTCATATCATTTCTGTGTACCCAAATGATAAATTTAAACATAGAAACATATTTATAAAATATTTGCTAGCAAGACAATTACCTGCAAGAATTATGATAGTATAGGATTCATTTTTGGGTGTATTAAACTCATATGCAAAAGTAGTTTAGAATGTAAGTGGATCAGTGATGCTTATATAATGTAATTTGCTACTGCGATACATTTTGGATAATGAATGACAATTAACATCACTCTTACAATGTTCAAATTCTACATATACTGTTGTGCTACTTGAAATATATTATCTTTGTCTTTTAAACAACTAAGATGGTAAATTTGGTCTGCAATATAACATGAAAATAATGTGCTAGTTTTATTCTTGGGATTATCAAGCTTATTAAAGAGCTTCTGGATACTTCTCTGTCTAGTCATCCCCCTTCACTCCATGTTAAAGTGTTTGGTCTTCATCCTCAGAAAAATGACCAGCCACTAAAGGATTTCAGTAGGGGAGGAGTGGGGTGTAATCACATTTGTGTTTTAAGACCACATGCTCCTAAGTAAAGAATGAATTACAGTAGCAAAAAGTGGATTCAGGTGAGCCCTTAGCCTATTACATTAATTCAGCACTTGAATGATGATAGACTTTCACAGAAGGATGAAAAGACGTAGATCACCAAAGAATTAGGAAGTAGACATAACAGGAAATACATAGATTTGGAATGTTGGGGAGAAGGTAGTAGTGAGAACCTGGAGGTTCTGGAATAAGCAAGTGAGTGGATGGAGGTATCAGTCCCTAGAATGGGGATCTTGAAGGCAACCGGAACTGGCTTTCACTGGGACCCTTTTGTTTGATATAAAACTAAGATATTCAAGTCACAATACTATGGAGAAAATAAGCTATCTATCCCTAGGCTCAGGGAAGAAGTCTGAACTGGAGATAAACATTTGTGAGTCATCAGCACACAGATGGAATTAAGTCAAGGGAGCAGATGAGTACCAGGAGAAATAATGTCAATAAGACTCATGATAACAATGATTTCTTAATTTGTTTTTATAACTTATACTTAAATATAATAATGGTGATTTTGTGGAAAGAAAATTTCAGGCTTTGAGAAGCCTAATGGGAGGAATTATTTTTATGTTATAGCAGTTTATGAATATAATTTTTATGCAGTATTATTCTTCCACCTCACTTCTATTCAAGACTTACAAATTATGTGCCCATTGTAAGGAGCAAAATACTGAAAATGGAGAAAGTCATTTTTTCACAAAGTGAACTTTAAATGGCAAATATAATTTCACAAACTAAAATTATAAAATTTTAAATTTATGATTACCATTAAAATGTCTCACATCCTAATTTATTAGAGCTGCTACCTACTTAATTAGAATCAGGACTGACTTAGTTACAAGAGTTAATTAGAATGCAGGGGAAAGGGGATTTACTACCTTCTCCTGTTCAGGTACAGCCTAGCAGCTTCAGGATGTACACAGCATGAATGTGATATATTCTGCATCACCCTGTTGTAGCCACTTCCCAAAGAATGTCCTGTCTACTTAACTGGAGAAATTGACAAGAGTAATAATTTCTTATTTTACACAATATAGCAGTACCACTTTTGAGTATTTGATACTATTGTATATATGATTCAAAGACAACTCTGTATTATAAATAATGAAACCCTTCAAAATTTCTATATCATATGGTTCTGGTTAACAAATAATAAGGACAAAATAATAGAATGAAACTATATTTTTTTCTGTCAATTTATCTTTTCTCTTTACTTTTCATATAGTCAGCTCTATTTTAGGTAAGAAATGCCTCTGAATTGTAGTTTTTTAAAAGGATGTATTTCTTACCAAGCACATCAATGTTAAAGTACTTCTGAGAAGTGCCTGCAATATTAATTGCTTTGCAGGAGTATCTTCCTGCATCCTCTGGAGTGGCTTTGAAGAACTTCAGTATCTTCCCATTGTTCACAATCTGAACAGTGCTGCTTTCAGTCACCTTTAAGGGCCAAAATGGTCAGTGTTATTTCCAATCCTAATAAAATGCATAATTAAAAAATGAAGTAGAATATTTATTTTATTAGTAGTAAAAAATGAACATCTGAACAACTTGCTTCAGATGCAGAGGCAAGGAATTACACATATTTGGATGACTCTATTTACCTGGACATTATCTTTATACCACATAATGATGGGAGCTGGAGTGCCTTCCACTTCACAAAAGAGATTGGTCAGCTGATTTAACAACACTGACACATTTGTAACTTGTTCTTTATCTTTAATTACTGGAGGAACTGCAAAAGAGAGGAGTCATAGCTAGGTATTTTATAATAAATATTATTTATAGAGTTTCTTTATAAGGGCCTTTATACAGCAAATTCTCAAATATTTGATGGCTAGAAAAGCTAGACATATTTAAGCATATGTTTTGTTACAAAATTAAAAGTTTTGACCAATGTATTCATAATAACAACCCTTATTGGGTTTTACTTTATTATTTCAAGGTTTTAAATTTAGGATGAAATTTGGGATAAGCTTAAGGGAGAATCNTCTCACATCCTAATTTATTAGAGCTGCTACCTACTTAATTAGAATCAGGACTGACTTAGTTACAAGAGTTAATTAGAATGCAGGGGAAAGGGGATTTACTACCTTCTCCTGTTCAGGTACAGCCTAGCAGCTTCAGGATGTACACAGCATGAATGTGATATATTCTGCATCACCCTGTTGTAGCCACTTCCCAAAGAATGTCCTGTCTACTTAACTGGAGAAATTGACAAGAGTAATAATTTCTTATTTTACACAATATAGCAGTACCACTTTTGAGTATTTGATACTATTGTATATATGATTCAAAGACAACTCTGTATTATAAATAATGAAACCCTTCAAAATTTCTATATCATATGGTTCTGGTTAACAAATAATAAGGACAAAAATAATAGAATGAAACTATATTTTTTTCTGTCAATTTATCTTTTTCTCTTTACTTTTTCATATAGTCAGCTCTATTTTAGGTAAGAAATGCCTCTGAATTGTAGTTTTTTAAAAGGATGTATTTCTTACCAAGCACATCAATGTTAAAGTACTTCTGAGAAGTGCCTGCAATATTAATTGCTTTGCAGGAGTATCTTCCTGCATCCTCTGGAGTGGCTTTGAAGAACTTCAGTATCTTCCCATTGTTCACAATCTGAACAGTGCTGCTTTCAGTCACCTTTAAGGGCCAAAATGGTCAGTGTTATTTCCAATCCTAATAAAAATGCATAATTAAAAAATGAAGTAGAATATTTATTTTATTAGTAGTAAAAAATGAACATCTGAACAACTTGCTTCAGATGCAGAGGCAAGGAATTACACATATTTGGATGACTCTATTTACCTGGACATTATCTTTATACCACATAATGATGGGAGCTGGAGTGCCTTCCACTTCACAAAAGAGATTGGTCAGCTGATTTAACAACACTGACACATTTGTAACTTGTTCTTTATCTTTAATTACTGGAGGAACTGCAAAAAGAGAGGAGTCATAGCTAGGTATTTTTATAATAAATATTATTTATAGAGTTTCTTTATAAGGGCCTTTATACAGCAAATTCTCAAATATTTGATGGCTAGAAAAGCTAGACATATTTAAGCATATGTTTTGTTACAAAATTAAAAAGTTTTGACCAATGTATTCATAATAACAACCCTTATTGGGTTTTTACTTTATTATTTCAAGGTTTTAAATTTAGGATGAAATTTGGGATAAGCTTAAGGGAGAATCTACTTTTATTCCACATATTACTCAAAATATAAGCTTACGGGGTCTTAATTAAGTCACATGAGACTCACTACTTTGTTGATGAGGGTGAATATTGCCCAGTGTCTAAAGAAACCAATATTCATAAAATTTTAAAATATATATACACTTTCACTTATGCAAAATGGCATATATACAGTATTTTCATTAAAGGTTTATAAAAACAACGGTTAATAATCTACATGCTCATCATTAGTAGAGGAAGGTCAAATAAATGTGTATGTACAATGAGATGCTATAGAGTTAGGAACATTAAATAAAATCCAAGATAGATTGTTTAAAGAGACAGAGAAGGTGAAAAATGTGAATATAATGTTCTATTATATGTGTACATTTTATAAATAAAAAGAGGATAAAACATTGTATTTGTATATTCATAAAATATCTCTGACACACACACACACACACACACACACACACAGATAACTTTCCTTTATCCCAAATAGAGGATAAGTAGATGGCTCAGCTCAGGGTCAGGATACTTTTTACTATGTATATTTTTCTACCATTTGAATTTTGAATGATGTAAAGTCACAATAAAAAATTACACGAAAGTTTAAATCCAATAATAAATTCAATCAGACCACCAGATTTCTGTTCAGTAATACTGCTATTCACATTAATATTAAATGATACTACACTGAGAGAATAATTTAGACATTTAAGAACTGGAGACTGGCAAACATAGTCAGTTACATGACTTTAGCAATATTCACCATGGACTTTGAGGTTATATTTTTTTTCTGTAGTTCCAGCTTCATTGACTGCCACACAGATGTACTCCCCATTGTCATAGGGTGTAACAGAAGCAATAACCAGCAACGTGCCATCTTCCAAGACAGAAATGCCAGGCTCTCTGCCTGTCAATTCTCTACCATTGTGTAACCATTTGATGGTTGGTTTAGGGGTACCTAAATAAGAAATTAGAGTCTTGTGATATTTTACCACAAATCAGAAATTATTAAATATCAAATATATCAAAGAGAAATAAAGTTTTTCTTATGACAATAATTTCAAGATATTTTTCCTGGTATGGAAATATGAAGAGATTATGTTAGTTAATGCCTCTAAATCCCAGTGGGTCTTAAGAGACTTATGGTAAAGTTTGAACAAAGTTGTTTTTATGTAAACATTCAGATGATAGTTAAGTAAAGTATTTTCCTAGTGAATTCACAGTGATTTATTGGTGGGGCAGGAACTATATTAATCCTATGGACTGGATGTGGGGAGAGTTTTAGGCTGAAATAAAGACAGAGCAAAAATAAGACACTGTCACAGAAATACAACATGAAGATTGCCAACCAAATAGGGTGTATATATGATGTGGAGACATGATGTTTTATAATTCCCTTTTTTAAAAAGGCCTGATATTGTAGAGACGAGGAAACTCTACTGTTCATGCATCTTTTGGAGATCTCATTCTGTTAAACAAAGGATAATAGCTCAATTCTTGAAATGATAGTTGAGAAAGTAGTGAGACAAATAGCTTTCCTGGATTCATTTATGACTAACAAAATGAATGGAAATGATGTGCTCTTGGAGAAGAATAATGATACAACAATCTTTGAGTGCATAATAGAATCAAAAGGAATATTGGAAATAAGTAAACATTAAATCTATACTAACGATGTATTTATTTAGCAAACGTTTTGCCAGGTATTATTCTAAGCATTTAAAAAAATTATTTAATCTCTATAAGAAGAAGAAAACACATTAAATAAAAATTACATGACTACAGAAGACATAATAATCCTGTATTAAATGATATAAAGGCCGGGCGCGGTGGCTCAAGCCTGTAATCCCCAGCACTTTGGGAGCGGCCGAGACCGGGCGATCACGAAGTCAGTGAGATCGAGACCATCCTGCAACACAGTGAACTCCGTCTCTACTAAAAAATACAAAAAACTAGCGGGCGAGGTGGCAGGCTCCTGTAGTCCCAGCTACCTGGGGAGGCTGAGGGCAGAAGAATGCGGAAACCCGGGAGGTGGAGCTTGCAGTGAGCCGAGATCCGCCCACTGCACTCCATGACTGGGCGAACAGAGCCAGAACTCCGTCTCAAAAAAATAAATAAATAAATAAATAAATAAATATAGTAAAATATTAAAGATGACTATATAACCCAGATATATATAAAAGAATAGCAGAAAATAACATAGAATATGTCATTGAAGCTACACTTAAATTGAGTTAAAGGCTTAAACAGTGACTATGAAAATTATATTTATGGAAAAAAATTAAAGATTGGCCTATTTAATTGTGCTTATAGTATAATGTCGACAGATGAGAACAAAAAGGTTAAACTGACGGACTCCAGTTGCCTGTCCATGTTGTCAAGAAAAAAGGAGGCTGTAATCATTTCCTTACATCCCAGTCATTCCTTTATGAACTTTAATCAGACTACTTAATTAATATTTGTTGAGTTAATAAAAATGTAAATAAACAAACAAAAGAAAGAAGTTGCATTATCTTTAATTTTTAAATGATAGCCATGAGCAAGATGAAATTCAAAGTAAAAGATAATGAAAAAGATGTCTAGTAACTTTAAATGAATTCAAGCATTATATTCCAGGTAACAATGAGGAAGTAAGGAAGAGATGTTTTTCTAGGTGGAA
Organism: Rhinopithecus bieti; assembly: GCF_001698545.2. Taxonomy (NCBI): domain Eukaryota; kingdom Metazoa; phylum Chordata; class Mammalia; order Primates; family Cercopithecidae; genus Rhinopithecus; species Rhinopithecus bieti. The sequence continues at coordinate 4,871,816 of NW_016813373.1, read as the reverse complement.
AAGGGAAGTCAAAACAAGAAATTAGCTTGGGAGTCAGGAATCCAGAGGGGAACAAGAAGCAACAGGGCCACCAGCGGGTCCAGTGGGAGTGAGCAGTCATGGTACTTCCCTGAACTTAAACCCCTTCTAAAGAAGGCCTCCTCTCCAGCCTCTCCCTAATTCTCAGTGACTCTTGGAATAGTTATTAATTCTTTAGGTATCTGGAAAGCTTGCTAAAGATGTTTTTCTTTTAATATTGGTAGAAAATAAAGTAATCATTGGTGACAGCGACTGCTGAGATTGAAAAGCTTGCCACAGAAACAGAGACAGCCATGAAGACCTTCAGTTGCTGCTGCCCAGGAACAACTGCTGAAAGGCACATGTGGGGGCACAAATGGTACTAACCATCTGGAGGCCCTCAGGAGGTTACAGAAAGACTACTGCTTGGACTTTGCCAGAACTGCTACAAACCTGCTTTGAATCACTGTTGATGAATACACGCTTGAGAGAGGATGTTCTTAATTACCTACTTGGCAGAATTAGGGTAAAAGCGACAGTCCTTTTCATATTCCCCTGAGAAGAAATAGTATCAATCTCCTGGCAGAAAACATGGTAGGAGAGAAAGCCCAGAAATTCAAGGAAAAGAAGGGCTTGAATAAGCTTCCAAGTGACAATTTACAATCTGGTCCTAGAATTGCCAGTTGAGAGGAGATCTAGGAAAAGAGGTTTTTAGAAGTGTCTAGAACAAACAAAGGAATAGTCCTAATTATACCTCTGCCAGGTTGAGATAAATCTGGAATATTTTGAATAGCTCCAACTATCACACTGTAAAGAGAAAACCTGCCAAAAAAAAAAAAAAAAAATGAATGAAATAAGAAGTAGCAGGAAGGATCTGAACTACCTGGAAAACATGTGAGACTAGGCAAGTCTGAAAGAATGGAAAGTCTTTACATTGAAAGAAATAAAATACCTGAAAGGAAAAAAAGTACTTATTCAAAGAGTTGTTATCCAAAAGATGGGTTAGTTTCTATTATGCTCAAATGTTGTACCAAGGATTGATGTGGAATTTTATAAGGATGGCAATTTGGGTTCAATATAGCATTCTGAAACAATATAACATTATGCCAATGTCTATATCTTTGAGTATTACATACCTTTTGCAGGACATGGAAATGCAATGCGTTGATTGGCCACTCTTTCTTGGAATGGAGTGTTATATGGAGGTTCTAGATCTTCCACTGTGGGTGGTTCTATTAGGAAAATAAATGCATTACCACAGGCTTTATTTGAGCAATTTCAAACTCTCCTGTGGCACAATTAACTACCTGCACTGATGAGCTGCTATCTCTGCTGATTCTTCTTTTAAATATGATTCCTATTTCCAGCTGCCAAACATTTCTACCTAGATGTGACACAGTGCCTTAAACTGAAAATTCTCTGAACAAAATTCATTATTTTATGCTTCCTGCAATCCTGTTCTGTTTCCCTTATTCCCTCAATGAAGGCATTATGGTCCACCCAGTCATTTTTCTTTCTCCCTTAAGTTTGGCCTCCATATCCAATCATATAGTACCATATATGTTCACATATCTGTGTCTTCCTCTCTATGTTTAAGACCATTGCTTATTTCCAACCCTTATTTTCTCTTACCAGACTATTCCAACAAACTTCTTATGGGGATCCTTTTCTCAAACATGTTCCCCTTTAGATTGATATTCTGCACAGTCCCCAGAATACTCTCTCTGAAATACAGATCTCATCACTGACTTATCTAATTCAAATTATTACTTGTACTCATCTTGTCTATAAGATAAAGTTTCAGACCTGTTCTTTCCGAAGTGCCCCCTGTCAGTGCATTTCATGTCTCTGAAAAGCTTCATCATCCATTCATTGCATGAAGAAATTTGGGAGTTATTCTTGAGAACTCTATCTCCTTCACTCTCATATCCAATCCATCACCATGTCCTGAGTATTTCCTTTCCTGATTATTTTTTAGCCCATTCCCTTCTTTTCCCCATTCTAACTACCGCCATCTTTTACCTGGGCTACTACACTAGTCTATACCAGTTTCCCTTATCTTCTCTAGCTGAATGATTCCCTCCCAAATGAGTGATTTTAAAACTGGAAATCAGCCACATCACTTTCCCAACTATGACTTCTTAAAGTCTTTATATTGCATTTAGAATAAAGTCTAACTTCATTAGTCTGGTTTCCTAGGTCTTGGATAACCTGACCCATGACCACATCTCCAGCTTCATCACATATTACTCAGCCCTCAGTCTGGAATGCAGCTAGCTGGCCTTCATTGACGATGACTGATTCCAGTGTCCCCAAAATATTACATGCCCTTCTCTTCATATTCTATGTCCTTTTCCTGGAAAGTTCTCTCCACATTCTCTTGAAAGGCCTGCCCCTCACTTCTACCTACCCTTCAAATCCCAACTGACATGTCCCTACCCCAAGGGAAGCCTTTTGTGATTTGTCTTTTTGTTAAAAGCTCATATAGAGTCTTCCACCATTTCATGAGGGCACTAACCAATGTTTAATTATGTAATCATGAGATTATTTCATGAATTATTATCTTTCCCATTCAACTATAAACATGAATACCCAATAAAGTTTGTGGAATGAACAGGAAAACTTCTCCATTAGTGTCCTAGCCAACCATCCAACAAACCTGGCAATGGGTCAGGTACCTTAGCACTGTACTAATACTTAGAACAGTATTAGTACTAATTAATACTAATACTCAGTACAGCACTAAGAACTATCTAATACTGTGCTAAGTACCATACCTGCTTATCTTTTCTTCTTGTCTTTGTACTAGTATTCCCTCTGACAAGAATGTTCTTCCCCCTGATTTCTATATGGCCGGTTCTTTCCAGTCCAGAGGATCTCACTCTAAAGATCACCTCCTCAGAGAAGTCCTGTTTGATAGTTGAATCTAAAGTAGGCAACTCTTAGGACCATTGCCTTATTTTAATTTCCTCCAAAGCACTTTTTACAATCTGTATTTCTTGTTTATATGTTTGTCTGTTTTCCGTCTACTCACACTAGAACAGCTCATGAAAGCAGGGGTTTTGCCTTTGTTACTACTTTCTCATCACCATCTAGAATATGACAGATGCCTGGCAAGAGCTCAATCAATATTTGTTGCTTGAATACATAAACACTGATCTTTAAATCTTCAAAGCAAATACAGTATTAATAGAGAAGTAGTGGATCTAGATTTCCTAGGGCTCTATTTTGAGTGCACCCCAGCACTGTGAGGTGGCAACCTACTCCAATTCACTCTTCCCACAATGTCTTCCAAACCAGAAATAGTGGGTCGGGCATCATCTAGGATTGTTTCTGTTATCTACATGATCCATGGCAACTTTGTTTCAAAAGTAAACATACAAAAATTGATGCAGGTTTAGAAATGGTATGTTTCATTTCTTTTGGGAATGGTTCTCCTTTCAAAGAATCACAAAAGTTATATAGAGCTCTTTCTGAAGTGATTTAAGATTATCCAAGATAATCTATTTAGCTCTAGGGCTTTTCCCTCACTCCCCACCCCACAATACATATATTTTCCTGTGTCAAAAATCACCTTGGACATGTAGCGTTATCTCTGTTTCATCAGTGCCTGCTATGTTAGTAGCAACACATGTATATATGCCAGCATCTGAGGGCATGGCTTGGTCGATGCTTAAAGTTCCGTCTGGATTGCTAACATGCTGCACTCCATCAATCAGCATGGTGCTTCCACCTTTGGACCAGGTGATTACAGGAAGAGGGGTCCCTTGAGCATTACATGGAATATCCACTCTTTGACCAACTTGGACTTTGAGATGTTTAGGTCCACGCTGTATCTTTGGAGGAACTAGAAATAATAATTGGGTATTAATAATCCAACTTTTACAAATTCCTTCCTTTACTCACTTTAAATGAGAGCTCCTTATCAACAGGCAGCATGGAAAAGTGAAACAATTTCAAGATTTGGACCTAGGCTCGGACCATTCACTAGCTAGGTGATCTAGGACAAGTCAATAAACTTCCTGAGGCCTGTTTCCTTGATAATCCAGGGAAAATAGCCTGTAATCCCAGTACATTGCAAGGATTACAGGAAATAACAAATAAAAAACTCTTAGTTCCAAACTTGAGGAACAGCAAGCATTTTAAAATGTTAGGCATCTTTTAATTTGTAAATAATTTTAGGTTAAAACTCTCTTAAAAGGCAATCCAGGTAATTTCTATAAGGGACAAAAGCATTTCTCTCCATGTATTCAGTTTCTGTTCTCTTTGTAGAAGGATCAGACAATAAGAAAAGTTTCTCATGAAAGCCTTTGCTAATTTCAGATAAGAAAACCACAAAGAGTCTCTATCTCTTCCTTTTATCAACTTTCTTTAGAAATTTAAATGCAGTAGTTTATCAAAATACCAGAAAAGGATTCCTGATTTCCACATACTTGCATTGTGCACTGTAGAATCAAGTTGAGCCACAAGGATACAATTATAATTAATGTAACATACATTCTTTAACTTAATATTTAATGAACACTTTCTAAAGGTTGTCACTAACAACAACCTTATATATAAAATGATGACAGTATCATCATCATTTTATGAAAGAGAAAACTAAAGATAAGAAAGGTTAGTGAATATGCCTGATGCCCTAGAGCTAGTAAATGACAGGACTCTTATATGACTTCACACCCCATAATCAATGCAGACACAATTGTCCTGATCATCTGAGAGTGAAATCAGATCAACAGTATCTGAGCTAATTTCTTCTGATATTTGAATATCTTTCATCTAAACAATGCCTGGTGTAGAGTATGCACTCAGTGTGTTGAATGAATGAAGAACTGGATGGACTGTGTGGGTTGGAGGAATAAAGCAAACTAACTAGGGAGGTGTAGTCAAAGAGTCCTAGAAAACAGAATTTTTTCAGTTGCTGAGATCTTTAAATATTGAAAATGATCATTTAAATACTATTACATTATTATTTAAAAATTTGTATTAGCTTCTATAAAATGTTACCAGCTTAAACATATTTTCTTTCTACCGTATATCAACAATAATAGCAATAAGTGACTGCTGACCTTTAGAAAAATCGAGATCCAAAAATTTAATATAGTTTATTTGATAAAGGAAGAAACAAAAGATTGTTTATAAATAGCAGAAAAACTTTTCAGAGTAAATGAAAGAAAATCACAAGTCTCAGATTTTAAAGAATTTTTTCTTTAATTACTCCATATACAATTTGGAAATTAGCTATCAAATAAACTAGGATTATGGGTTTTCTTGTGGCCAGTCCACAGGGTTGTCATATGCTCTCATTTCAAAACTCACCATGGACATTTAATTTGACAGCTTGAGTCACGTTCCCAGCAATATTTGTGGCAACACAAAGATACATCCCACTATCTGAAATGCGGGTTTCAGTGATCTTCATTGAACCAGAAGGGAGGAACGTGTGTCTAAAAGAAAGAAACCATATAGTAGGCCATGGAACAGGTGAATTTAAATATCCCCTATGCAGCTACACTTCAGTATGAAATTACTACTCTGCAAGTCGTTTTTTAAATCATTTTCCCATCTGCAATGTCTATCTATACACCTTAAAAGCCAGTACTTTTCATAATTATCTTGTGTATGATGTTCCTGCAAACAGAAAAAAAGATTTATTTTACTTTTAAAACTTAATGGTCTGAAATTGCCAAATAATTGTACATCTTTCTGCTCTATAAAGCAAATGTGTATTTGAGTTAACTTTGAATTTAATTTGAGCAATTTGTTATTATTTCCTACATTGTTAAAGTAAAGGAAAAAGAAGATATATATGTTCTCAAAAATAGTTGAATATATTCCTCCTATTGAGTAACAATGCAGCTGGGTGGGCCAGACCTACATACAAAAATGTTATTGCATTGTGTTAAAATAGTTTTAAAGGTAGTGGAGGCTAGGTACACCTACCTAATACCAAGATTTCTTACACAGCTAAGTCAAATGAATAGTGCTATTGGCCCAGAGACATGCAAATGAATAAACAGTTAAGGACAGAGTCCTCCAGAAAGACCTCAGCATATTTGAGAACTCAACATGTAATATGTAACAGCAGAAGTTATATCGCAAAAAGTAAGGAAAGTATTGACTATTCAAAGTGATGTTGTGCAACTGAGTTTCCAAATGGAAAAATAAAGATATAAAATGAGAGCACTACGTGACATTACTTACAAAATTTAAAATTCAGATAGATTGAACTCCAAAATGTGAAAAACAAAACTTAAAATATTAGAATTAAACATTGAAGGTTAAGTTTATAATCTGCTTCATGTTAAGATACAAAAGTACACATCTGAAAAGAACAGATTAATACATTGTGCTCCTTAAAAACTGAAACCTTCTGTACAACAAAAGACACCACACATAAACTTGACGCCACAGCAATAGACTGAGAGAAGATATTTTCAACACATATAAAAGACAAAAGATTATTATCAAAAATAAAGAACAAATTTCTACATTCAGTAAGAGAAAGACAAGTCACCAGAAAACTGTGCAACAGATTTACAGGTTATTCATCAATACCACAAATGGCCAACGAACACATAAAAATGTTCTCAGTTCACTTGAAGTCAATCACATGAAAATTAAAACAATCACAAGATACCATTTTACATCCATCAACTGGCAAAAATTCCTAAGTCAGTCAATACCATGCGCTAATTAGAACATGGACACAAGCACACCCATATTCTGCTGGTGGATGGATAATCAATACTGTCCCTTTGGAAAGCAATTTAGCAATGCCTATGAAGCTGGAAGCAGGAGTTTGCTTTGATCAGGAATTGTAGCTCTGTATATAGGTCCTAAAGAAAGTCATGCATAAGTATACAAAGAGAAATACACAAAGCTATTCGCTGAAAAGCCTTGTTTTAAAAACAAACAAAAAAAAAATAGAAAGAAAGAATAGGCCGGGCGCGGTGGCTCAAGCCTGTAATCCCAGCACTTTGGGAGGCCGAGACGGGCGGATCACGAGGTCAGGAGATCGAGACCATCCTGGCTAACATGGTGAAACCCCGTCTCTACTAAAATACAAAACTAGCCGGGCGAGGTGGCGGGCGCCTGTAGTCCCAGCTACTCGGGAGGCTGAGGCAGGAGAATGGCGTAAACCCGGGAGGCGGAGCTTGCAGTGAGCTGAGATCTGGCCACTGCACTCCAGACCGGCGACAGAGCGAGACTCCGCCTCAAAAAAAAAAAAAAAAAAAAAAAAAAAAAAGAAAGAAAGAAAGAAACAATAAACAAACTAGAATGTCCATAAATAAAAGAACGAAAAAAATAAAATGTAGAATATGCATGTAGGAGTTAAAATGAATAAATGGAATCCCTATGTATAATAGTAGACAAATGTTGACTTAATAAAGCAAGTAACAAAATAATAATATACTATTTGTTACAATGGCAAATTGAAAACAGACACACAAAACAAAATTGAAAACACAGAAAACAGTAATCTACATCGTTTAAGGATGTATGTGTAGAATGCATACCAAGTTTGTGGCAGTGTTTGCCCCTGGGAAGAGGAAGAAGAAATTGTGACTGTGGAAGGGAACAATAAAACTTTCTGATCTGTATTACTATAATTTTTTTACTCAAAAACATTCAAAGCAAAATTTTTTCAAACAAATAGTAAAATTATATAAAGTCCTTCTTAATTGTTTTCCTTCACTAGCAGTAGGCAAATGACACTAGCATGAATTTATGTCTTCATAATTATATATCAATGATTCTAATAGAAAGTTAATTATAGTCTAGTGACTAATTCTTATTTCACCAGTAACTTTTGCCTTGATGTTGGCTTAAAATAGTAACCAAGAACTAGAGACAATGAGTGTGAAATGTACATTATCTTACATAATCCTCTCAGGTAAGTATCATCCCCATTTTATAAATAGGAAATATGAGGTTCAGAGAGACCCCTTAAAAATTTTCAAAGGTTTTAGGCAAACTTTAAGTGGAAGAGATAAATATAAACTCATAGCTGGTTGGCAACGAAGGTTGTGCTTTCAAAGCTCCAGCATTCTTCTTGTTATGTCACTTAGCCTATCAAATACAGTACATCGTCTCAATGTGTTCATATTTGTATAAGGGTTTAAGCAAGAAGACTTACAAAATCATCCAATGAAAGTCAAATCCTAGACATTAGAGTGTGCCTATTGTATTTTATTGCTCTTATGGGATCAATGGAATTCTATGTGTACTTACACATTGGGCTAACAGGAATCTTGTACAATTCTGCTCCATTTTAATAACTACCTTATAAAATGCACCAGGGGAAAATTATGGCAAAGCTGAATGTTAGCATTTCTGACATTAAAGATGTCAGAAGCATGATTCAGATGTTATAAATACTTCTTGTAGACTCAGATGTACATGTGCATTATCTCAATTTTAAAAGTGATTTTTCGAGATGTTAGATAACCTGAATAGGCATGGCCATCTGTCCCAAGAGGTTGATTATGTTTTCATGTGTTGCAATTCATCCCAGATCTCCTACCTTGGAGAGAACGGTGAGATGAGCTGGGTTTCTTTGGCCCAAGTAATTATGGGTGGAGGTAAGCTCTTCACTTCACATGGAAGTGTTACCTCTTCCCCTGCAAGGACGGAGATCTCAACAGGCTTATCCTGGGACAGTCCTCGTTGATCTCCAAACACTCTGGGCCTTACTAAAATAAACACATGTTTTGGAAGGGAAATAGTATATTGAAAACAAAGCACAGTTTAATTTACATTAAAATGTGGACTACTAATGTTCTTAAGTAATTTATAAAAAGATGCTGTTCAGGACATAAGCTAAAACTTTCCATTAATACATTTATTGTGAGAACTAAAAGAAAAATGATGAAAAAATTTCTCTAGTTAGTAATTCCTTTTAGAACACAATGAAGAGATCGGCTTCAATGCCCTCTCAGAGTCTACCATCTGTAAAAGTAAACCCTCAAGGCAGACTCCTACCCAAGACATAGCTGAGGTTTGGCTTTGCTAGGAGTGTTAACTAACTGGTGTTACTGAAGAGGGTTGAGTGCAATAAGCATACTTCTTGGGAAAATACCATAAAAATTTTCCGAAAGACTATACAATTGCATTCCTTAAAATCAGAATCTAAGTAGAAGTGATTTTGGTTGGCAGTAAAAAATGCATTTCTGTAAAAAAATATATAAACTTGGGGGAGCAATTCACTTTAGGGGTACATGCATCTGGTAGCAGTACTGGGGAAAGAACTGTGAGTTTTGGCACAGATAGACAATGTCAATAAAAACCATTCCTCTACCAGCTCTCACCATAGACTGTCAGTTGCACTTTCCTTTTGGCATAGCCGGCTGCGTTGGTGGCGGTGCAGACATATTCCCCACTCTCCTCTCCCCCAGGTGACACCACATACAGACTGCCATCAGCCCCTGCTGAAAATTTAGCACTGCTGGTTGAAATCAGCTCTCCTTTCTGCAAAACACAGCAAAAAGCAAAGGGGTTTTTTTTTTTTTTTTTTTTTTTTTTTTTTTTCTTTTAAGATCATAAAAGACTGACAATGTCTGGAAGAGGAATAGAGAGAAAAAAACATCTCCAACGGGGGAATAGAGTAAATTTTAAAATGCTAACTTGAAAAAAGTTATTTATAAGAAACATTAGACAAATAAATACTAAAAGTGGTATTTCTCCATATCAAATCATGTCATCTTCATTCCAGAGCTACTTAAGAAGGCAGAGAATAACAGTAATGGTAAGGATGGTACAGTGAATGCTTATGCTATGCCAGGCCCTGTTTTGAGCACTTTACCTGAATTAACCATTTTAACACTCACAACAGTCTTATGAATAGCAACTACCACAACACTCATTTTACAGTTTCGAGTATCAAAGCATGGGAGAGGGGAGTAGAGGAATTTGCCCAAGATCACAAAGCCCCTCAGTGGTAGAGCTGGGGTTGAAACCCAGCAGCCAGGCTCTAGGGACCACGTTCTTAACCTCTGTGCTTAACCACAGCACAGAGGTCAAGATGGAAATATTTCACTTTTGCATTTTCCTTAAAATGCATTAAACTTCTACTCAGTGCTGGCTACTGTGCAGTTCAGGGATTAGCTTTACCGCTGTGACTTTTCTGTCCAGAATAAAATAAAAAAAGTTAACCTTTTAATTTATTTACAAATGTCAACACCAACTTATCCATATTCCAGAGATTTTTAGATAGATAAAACTAGATGGTATGGCAAAACACTAGTAGTGCTAATTATACAAATGCCATACTTCATTAGCATGTCATTACTTTATATTTGCTGGATTCAAATACATTTACAGAAAATGTGCCATCTTTGTGGCTGTTCAAGGATGAAAGGACTTCTTCAGGAAATCGGGTTTTCTTCACTGCAAGAATACAAGTAAAAGCTGAACAACATAACAGGGATATAAAGGGGAATAAATTAGTTTGTGTATGTGTCTTACAATTTTTAGTCACCCATAGAAATTGTGACTACACCATAGAACTTTATAAATAAGAAAATCCATGCGGTAATATCATTTAGAAGGAACCTTAAAAGGTCTTTAGTGAAATCACTTACTTGAGACTTGAATGGTATCAGCAACATTACAGTGAACATGTCCATAGCACAGACTGTGTGCCCAGAACATTTCTAAGCACTTTACGTCTTATAGTAGATCCTTTTTACCCCGTGCCACATCCCTAAGCCCTCTTCCCTCTTAATTTCAGCGCAGCTCTAGTGGACAGCTCCACATGATCCACCAGGGTCATCCTTCTTGCACTTAAGTTTTTTCTTTTGTTTGTTTCTTTTCTTTTCTTTTTTTTTTTTTTTGGACCAGGGCTTTATCCAAAGCCCTAAAAGGCCACAGCCAAGAAGTGCAGCAATGTAAGCTTCTCTGGGGAATGGAGGGAATATGTCATGTAAATGCTCCACTTCCTGTCCATCCAAGAGAGCCTTTTGAGGTGCATCTATATGGTTTCTTGGAGGGTTCCCAGCACGTCTGTACAGCCACAGAGGAAACCCTTTATTAACTTATCTTCTTTCCAAGCCTCCCTCCCCCAGCCTCCTGCTCAAGACCTGGGATAACCTGCAGGTAAACTTCACACTCTGTTCTTCAGGAAATATGACTAGATGTATTATTTACCTTGGACCAGATGACAGATGGTTTTGGAATTCCACTTGCTTTGCATGGTAAAGTTACTGGAATGCCTTCAATTGTACTGAGTATCTGCTGCCCATGCTGAATGGTTGGCAGAACTGAAAAGGTAAGTAGGATTTGGAATCTGAGCACCTGCTCTTCCATTTAACATCATTATTTAAAGTTGAACATTTTCAATATAACATTAATGTTTGTAAAATGAGCAATTATTTAACATTTTCTGATAAAATGTAGGATAATCTCTGTAAAGGAGTGTGCTAAACAAAGACAATAAAGTAGTTATGATCTGAAAATGAAACGAAAACTTAAAATCAAGTAGTAAGTGATGTCTAATAAGCTGACTTTCCTAACAAAAATAAGAGAGGACTGAAGAAAATTCATTTTGTTTTGCTGGAAACCCAAGACAGAATTGCACTCTAAGAGCTACACATTTAATGTGAATCTCCAATCACTGTCCTTTATTCATTAAGCTGCAATAAGCTGACATAAGCGTACATTCAGAGAAATGGGCTGTTTAGCAACTGCATATTAAATATCTATCTATACTCAGGAATCACTTAGTGAGCTACTACATTTAACCTAGATAGAAAGATTTGTTTTGTTAAGAAGAATTCAATGGTAAAACTCAAATCTTAAGAGTATATTTTTTATTGTATGTATGTATTTATGTATGTATGTATTTTTTTGAGACAGGGTCTTGCTGTGTTACCCAGGCTGGTCTTGAACTCCTGGGCTTACGTGATCCTCCTGCCATGGCCTCCCAAAGTGCTGGGATTACAGGCATAAGCCACCATGCCCAGTCAAGTATTTTATATTTAAAAGACTAAAAGGACTCTAACTCGATATTTTTCAGTAAGGAGAATAACATATCTTTGACTTTAGAAAGCAACTGAAGAATTAACATGAGTAGAAGCAAAAGGAAAAGGAAAGTGAATCCCTCCATTCTGTGTAAATCATAATCAGAACCAACTCTCACAAACAGAAATTATCAATACTCAATGTTCTCAAAATGGTGATTTTGATTAAAGAAGCTTGCATATATGAAAGTTCCTAACATAGTGAAAAGACAATGAAAGCCCAATCTATAACAGGCATTTCCTTTCCATCCTCTGGAAAGATGAGACTGGAACTGCTCCCAGGAGCTCAATCACTCATCATTTCTCTTCCTTAAAATCAGATTTTTCAAGGATTATCATAACTACTCTGGAGAAGTTTTTTAGAACTAGAGACACCAGAAACCTCAGTGTTTCTGAGGTTAGATTAGATATGCTACATACTCATATTTTCCTACGGCTGGGTTTACTCTTTAGATAGTTTCTTCTTAAAGAATTGGCAGCAAATCCCCAGCCCTAAACAACAATGCCAGGCTACTCTCTAAAGCAAGAAATTTAGTTTTCAGACTAATCATGGAATATTCATCTTTCAACTATGCTGTCAATTTGTGGCAACATGGAATAAGCCATTTTGATACAAACATATTGAGTTTCACAGCAATAAAGAAAAGTGGCAAATTTAGGCAACAGTTTTGAAATCTGATGACATTTGGGTGTGGAAGAGAAGTTTCTTTTCAGATTGTCAATCTATATAAACCAATGTGACAACTAAACTGTTTTGTCAATTTAATTTACATTTATACATGTATTCATTCATTATTTTAAGAACTGGATTGAGAGCCTTTAATGAGTATTCTTAAAAATGGAGACACAGAATGATGAAGGAACAGCCCTGCTAATTAACATAAATATACAGAGGTATAGAGAGCTGCTAGGTTGCATCACATCCATCTGCTAAATGGCTGCTAGATTTAGTTAAAGGCAAATGGTTGCACTAATTTTTTAACTCTATTGACTAAATTAGTTACTCATTTTGGACTAAAATGGACCAATGAATGCTGTGAAATGATCTCTTAATTTTTAATATTAAAACTGCTTGTATCACAATATACCATATCATTGGTTTGTCGGCATCCTCGCCCCTCTGATAAGAAAGACATCAGAATTAATTCTGTCATTTTTTCAAGTGAAATTCAGCCTCAGAATCCTACTCAACACAATATTCTAGGCAGTCACTAGAAGCTAGAGAGGGAGAACATGAGGGCATTCCTACACTAGATTCTCAAACCAGTTTATAAGCACTCTTCAGGAAATCTATGGTCTGGTCTTCTTGAAAAATAGTTACACAACCATATCCAATCTGTCAGTATGCATTTATTCCTCTAGGTTATAACTAATTTAGTGTTGCTTTAGTATTTCTTCAAAATAATATTTCTTCAAGAATATCTAAGGTGATGTTGGTGGATACTTAACGTAAAACTGAGAAAGGTGGAAGAGGCTGTTTAAGAGAAGCAGGCAAAACAGAAGAAAATGGTCTGCATTCAGTGATATTGTCACAGACCAAACAGAATTGGAAAACTACTGGACTCTCCAATTCACACTCTAAATAAAGAATAAATCAACTACTAAAAATAAGTATTTTGTACTACTTTCTTCCCTCAGATATTCAGCTCTGTACACAAAGCTATTTTTAATGCAATGGTTTTTTTGTTTTGTTTTTTTAAAAAAAGTAGTGTTGCAGAGTCTTTAAAGCAAGTATACAAAAAAGTTATGATAATTTCTTAAACTATGAAGCTGTCAATTACTGAGATGTAAAAAGCTGGTTACTGTTAGTCACGAATGGAAAAAGATTGCTTCTGGATTTTCTTATTTGTGACCTTTAAGTTATTTAACATGCAAGAAGATTGGAGCACATGAGGTGACCTTTAGAAAAGCTTAGGTCATTTCTAGCTCAAGCACAAAGGGGTCATTAGTAAGGATATGCTTGTTGCACAATCCAAAAAGAAAAGGCAATCTGGAGGGTATAATGAGTTCAGCTTGTCTGAAATTAAAATGTATTTTTAAACATAATTCTTTGAGAGCCGAGGTCACTTTTAACAATTAAGAAACCACTTACAAAAGCCCTTGGCCAGACTCAGCTGGTGACTCCTAAGAATGTCTTTTTGTGTACATAAAAAAGGGAAATCTGGAAACATCATTAACAATGTAGATATTGTTCAAGAAATAAGAAATAACAATTAAGAGAGACTGTAATTAGAGGAACAGAGTTATTTGATTAAAATATAGGAACAACTACTTTGTACACAGTTTGGAAACAATAACATTGGGTGTGTCTCTTACCATGCACAACCACAGAGGTAGTTTTGTTATTTGTCCCAGCAACGTTACTGGCCACACAAGTATATTCACCACCATCCTGAAGCTGAACTCTTTCAATATGGAGGCTCCCATCACTGCGCACAGTGATGTAAGGATTTTGGAGCAACTTAAAGGAAAAAAAAAAGGTAATTTTTATTTAAAAAGAAAGGAGTTGTGAGAGTCAAAAATGAATCTGCCTTTTTTTTTTTTTTTTTTTTTT
>NW_016813373.1:4849966-4856970 GCF_001698545.2 Rhinopithecus bieti | reverse complement strand
TTTTTTTTTTTTTTTTTTCCAATCAGGTTACTAAAAGTCTATACACAAAATATTTTAATGTCCTTAAGTGAAAAATGATGAGCATAAATGTTACCAAGAGTGTGATTGTATAATTTAATCCTGATATACCTCCAAATATTATACCTATTAATATTTATCAGAGAGTTAAGCACAAGCTAAAAAAAGAAAGATACAGATATGACTTGTTTAATGTTCCTGCAAATTTTGTCATCACTCAAAACCCAAATTTCACTATAATTTTTACTTTTGGCTTAACTTGTTCTTTTCCAAGAAAGCCTTATTACCACTAGCTATGGTATCAAAAAAATATCAAATGGCTATTTGATATTTTTATTTTGGCACATAGGCCCTTATTAATGCCAAGGGAGAAGGACTTAATCTCAACATCCGCCCTTGTTAGGTAATAGATGCAAATATTAGTGGACAATATGTGATATATGAATTGTGTCAGGGAAGTCTGATAATATTTTCAGTTAAGAATGATCGCCTGTAAATCTGTATCATCCACCTACACTGCTTTTTATTTGCATAAAAACCTGAGAAAAAATTAGCAAACCTCACTTAAAAATAAATGTCCTTGTAGAATGATAGTATTTGAGCACACATGATGGGGGTTTCACCATGTTGGCCAGGCTGGTCTCAAACTCCTGACCTCAAGTGATCCATCCACCTCAGCCTCTCAAAGTGCTGGGATTACAGGTGTGAATCACCACACCTGGCCCACATTCCTAATTTTCTTAAGAAGTAAATATACAAAAATATACTTCTTGTATATTTCTTGAGACTCTAATTACAGTCTCTCTTAATTGTTATTTCTTATTTCTTGAACAATACTTGTGTGAAGATACTTGTGTGCTCAAATACTATCATTCTACAAGGGCATTTATTTTTAAGTGAGGTTTGCTATTTTTTCTCAGACTTTTATGCAAATATGAAATTTTACATCTTCTTAGATGGAGTCAATTCATTTTTTTTTTTGAGACGGAGTCTTGCTGTCTCACCCAGGCTGGAGGGCAGTGGCACGATCTCGGCTCACTGCAACCTCCGCCTCCTGGGTTCAGCATATTCACCTCTAATCAGTACTGTAAGATAGTGAGTCCCAATATTCTAGAAAATGGAAAGAAAAATGCTCTGAACCAGAAGAAAATTTATTGCCATAGATAGCTTATTTACAGAAAAAATTTCATAGAACTGTAAACATTTTCACATCCTTTCATAAAAAAATTTACACTGAAAACAATGACAATATATATCTACATTTTATATAGTTCATAATGAAAGATATGTTTAAAGTTAATAATAATAAAGACTGATATACAAAATGGAAGAATTTTATGGGAATATTAACGTTTAATAATGTACTACAAAGAAGAGCACAAAATATTTAAGTGCTATGAAAATAACAATACTTGCTTCAGTTCTTCTATATTCTGAAAAAAGTTCACTAGTGACACTGAATTTAATATAAAATTATGAAAATTACACTATTTCTCAATTTCATTAATGCCAAAATAATATGAATAACAAAAATGTTAATAATAAAGAAAAGCTTTGGTATACTTATAAAAACATATTTTTGTATATTTATTAAATTGATACTTTTGGTGACTGGAATATATTACTTGTTACTCAAGAAAATTAGGAATGTGGGCCAGGTGCGGTGATTCACACCTGTAATCCCAGCACTTTGAGAGGCTGAGGTGGATGGATCACTTGAGGTCAGAAGTTTGAGACCAGCCTGGCCAACATGGTGAAACCCCATCTCTACTAAAAAATACAAAAATTAGCTGGGCATGGTGGTAGGCACCTGTAATACTGCTACTCTGGGGGCTGAGGCATGAGAATCCCTTGAACCTGTGAGGCAGAGGTTGCAGTGAGCCTAGATCCCACCACTGCACTCCAGCCTAGGCGACAGAACAAAACTCCGTCTCAAAGGGGAAAAAAAAAAAAAAAAGAAAAGAAAATTAGGAATATGAATGCATGCATTTAAAATGTTCTTACCATAGCTGAATTCTTAATCCACCGACGTTCTGGAATGGGATTTCCAGCTAACAGAGTACAGGGCAAAGTAAGCTGCTGTCCTTCAATAACATTGGCCACTGAAGGGCTGATTCCAATAAGTGGAGCAACTAAATTAGAGAGAGCACAGGCACTTTCAACTCTATTTCACCCAAAAGAAAGGTAAACCACTTTACAGACCCCAAGGACTATAAGTTATGCTATAAAAATTTGAGTTTTCAGAAACAAAATATTTACATGAAAATGGGTATGATTTTGAAAGTAAAAATTAAAGTCTCCTTCTAAGTAGGGGGAATGCAAAAGGACAGGTAATACATTAGTGTAGAAGTAAAAAAGGTAAAAAAGAATGTTTATGACATCAAAGGCCTGAAATGTCAAGCCAAGGTATTTGCAATATATTCAGTAGACAAATGGAGAGTAACTGAAAACATTTATAAATGGAAAAGTGGAATCATCAGGATCATTTCTGGGGGAAATATTAATCTGAAAACTAAGTACACTGGAAGAAATGGGATCAATAAGGATGCTGTTGTAATAGCTCAAGCAAATAATACGAGGTTGACTCTCTTAGATGGAATGATAAAGGAGTATTGTAAATATGCCCTTCTCTAAGAATTAATGAATAAATTTAACATAAAGTAAAATCCCTAAGTGATTTTACTTGGAAAATTTATACATAGACAAATGAAGACATATTTTAAAAACTGTGTAAAAGGTTATTAATGAGAAACATGTACTGACAGATATAAAAACACATTAAATGCTATACTAATTTAAGCAATGTAGTACTATTTCAGAAATACAATTCTGAGGAATAGACATGGGGACATAAACTTACTACGTGATCAAATGGGTATTTTAGTCAGTGGGAAGATAATATTCAATAATATATATTGTGTCAAATGTCTTACTACTTGGAAATAAATGATATATTTTTACCTATCATACACAAAAATAATTCCATGTTGACTAAAATAACAAAAGTAAAAAAGGAATCAGAAAAGACCACGACTCTAATATGTGTGTGTGTGTGCGCGCGCGCCTGTGTGTGTGCGCGTGCATGTGTGTATTCATGTTTAGATTTAAAACAATTTATTTATATTGACCTTCATTTTGGAGCAGATAATCTCTAAGGTTATTTCCAGGACTAATATTCTAAGAAATATGAAATGTGGTAGGGAAGGGAAGGCTGGTCTAGTAATTAGTTATTTATCTTATTTTTTTTTAAGTGGCACAGG
This sequence comes from Rhinopithecus bieti, assembly GCF_001698545.2. Taxonomy (NCBI): domain Eukaryota; kingdom Metazoa; phylum Chordata; class Mammalia; order Primates; family Cercopithecidae; genus Rhinopithecus; species Rhinopithecus bieti. Next base: position 4,853,692 of record NW_016813373.1, on the reverse strand, counting down.
CAAGAGACGACATAGTAAAAGAAGTCTGATGATTTTGAAGACCGTGGTATGTAGACATTCAATTGATCTTACCAAGTCCGGTCACTGTTATTGTTGTCTCTGACTGGATCTTTCCAAACTGGTTTTCAGCTTCACAAATATAGGTTCCTTTATCACTTGCCCATAAGTCTAAAAGGAAGAACTCATTTACTCATCTAATACCATCTATGGAGCATTAACTATGTGCCAGAAACAGTGCTGAGATCTGTGGATGGAAAGTGTGCACTGCCTTCTGGTAGAGAAGGGGACATACACAGAAACCAGCAGTCACACCACAGTGAAATAAGTACTACCAAAGAGTCCCAGACAGTGAGTTCTGGAAACAGAGACAGAAGTGACTGCATGAAGGCAATTGGAGAAGGATTCACACTGAGGTAATATCTGAGTGAGTAGAATAGAGGAAGGGGAGTCCAAATCTAATAGATTACAAAAGCAAGAGCTTTTGTAATGACTAGAAAAATCATGGCCCGTACAAAGAATGGAAAGCTGTACCATCAATGAACTCTGCACCACCACCCTGTTAGAAGCTTGCAGGGGAGATTTTTTAGTTGATGCAATGATTGGAGAAGTCTGCTGGCATTCAGTGGGTAAAAACTAGAGAGATGATACATGGGGCAGATTCGCAAATAAACAATTTTCCCAAGTCCAGCACGATTTTGAAGCTCCCACTGAAATGTGTGTATTTCATAACTTTGTTTGTAACTACGTGAGTCTACAACCTAATTCTGTATGCATAGAAGAAAGACAGAACTTTAGTAATAATTGCACATCATCTTAGAAAATCACTTCACCAGCTTGGAGTTTTTGAGTCATCAATCCTATACTCCTGCGTGAGCCTGCATTTGAGCTATTGAATTCATAATGATGCCACATAAATGTATCTTCATATTGTGTAGACAATGTCAGAGTATTTACATAATGAAATATACATTATTTTAATATAAATTACTTTCCCTCATTTTTCATTTGTATGTGTTAGATATTAACATAATTTTTATGTAGTTAGATCAAATATATAAAATTTTTCCAGATAATAAAATATTACAAAATATTTGTAATTAAAGAGGGTATTGGAGCCATGAGGATGGGGACTACTGAGTTATAGGTTGTGTGGGGATAGTCAGGAGACTGAAGTTGAAGAGGTGGGCTGGTGCCNAAAAAAAAAGAACATGGTTTTGTCTTGTGAGCAATCAGGAAGGAAGGAGAGAATTTTAAATAGGGGAATGAGTATAACCTTGTAAAATATATGACCCAAAATAAGCAGTTTAATCTATTGATAAGATTTGAACAGAGAGAAGTGCAGCTTTCCAGTATGAATAGCTCCATACTATCTCAGATAAAGAACCATGACAACGTTTCCATTCCTCTGCTAACCATCTGCATTTAATTGTAGAACTGCATCTGGTAAACTAAGTCAGCATCCACTCTAAATAGCAGACATTCATTTGGAAATAAAAATTCAGCAAACCACCCGATTAATAAATCATACATTAGTTCTAACCAGGATATTTTTTGTATTCCGAATTCTTGGGCTAATTTGTGCAGAAAAACAACATACCATGAGAACCAAGTTTCTAATCACTAATTTCCTTTCAGACAATTTAATTTTGACAATTAGTCAACTGTTGCTCAAGATACTGAGCTCTTTTATTCTTCCTTTTCTTTCATCTCCTTTAATTAATTTGTTTTCAGGTCTCACTTTTTATCAACATCTGGGTTGTTTCTCATCATCACTCTTTGAGCTTTTCAATGTTCCCTTTCTCTCATCTCTCTTCCTATCTTGTAGCAGTGTTGTTCTGAAACAGTACTTTCATGTACCTTTTCCTGCCTATCAAACTTGGAATGGGGCTCTCTAACTTCTAGCTCATCAAATCCATTTTTTTCACCTGGACATTCAAGTCATGCACAATCTGACCCAATCTGATGTGTGTTTCCCAGTAGCTCCTTTTATGGGCATCCACTCAGAGAACAGACTGCAAACTACCTGGGTGAGGGACGCTACATCTGACTCTGTCCACCATAGAGTTCACCACAGAGCTGAACACTGAAGCACTTGTTAGTAGACAATGTAATTGATATCTGGAAGTTTAAGTGGCCAATGTACATTTAATACTGTTAATAAACTTGGGCCAGGCACGGTGGTTCACAACTGTAATCCCAGTACTTTGGGAAGACGAGGTGGGTGGATCATTTGAAGTCAAGAGTTTGAGACCACCCTGTCCAACATGGTAAAACCCATCTCTACCAAAAACACAAAAATTAGCTGGGTGTGGTGGTTCACACCTGTAATCCCAGTTACTCAGGAGGCTGAAGCAGGAGAACTGCTTGAACCTGCGAGGTGGAGTTTGCAGTGAGCCAAGTTCATGCCACCGCACTCCAGCCTGGGCAACGGAATGAGAACACGTACCCACCCAAAATATAAAAATGAAAATGATTAAAATAATTAACTTAGCAGTAACTGATTGAAAGCTTTCTATAAAATACCCCAAACATCCCATTATTTTAAAAAATGCAATTAATTATCTAAATGCTTTTCCTCCTCTTGTAACACCATGCAATTATTCTTAGCATTATTTGAAAAAATAGAAGGTGCTTCCAAATATCTGAATACTGAATAGCTTATAAAATATTTAGATGAGAAAGTAGTTGGCTTTTGTGGGGGTGGCAGGGATCTTTTGCTTCAGGCAGATACAACTTTTAATAAAGGAGTTTCCAAAGCATCCCTATGTTGTTATGTACTGTTAGACAAAATAAGTAAACTAATAGTAATATTTTACCTTTCTACACAACAATTATTTCAAGAGTCAAGGTAATGTGACCACTTATCTATGTAGAGGCTCAGGTGACTCTACTTGCAATAAGAAATGGTAAGGTATGAAGAAGTCATATTGTTTCATAAGCCTTTACGATAAATTAATGACATACATTTGAATAAAATATAACTCATTTATGATAATTCCCAAATATAAAATGCCAGTACTATTTCAAAGTAAAATGCAATGAACATAAAATGTGTTGGCAAGATTAATATATTATTTTAAATAGCAATACCTATGTATAAAACATAAACGTACAATATAAAAGTACATATTCATACAAAATATATTTCCTTCAACCTACTTAAAATAAAGAGAGCTCCTGTTCTTAGTTGGCTGATGGAACTAACTGAAAAAGGTCTTGAGAAAATCGGCATGTTGTCTAATCTTCGCCATTTGATTGTTGGTTCTGGATAACCCTGAACGTAACAAGGTAATGTCACATTTGAGCCAATTTCCATAGACACGTCAGCAGGTTCTTGTATGAAAACTGGAGGTGCTGGAAGATATTACAAACAATAAAAAAGTCATTGGTATATTATCCAGGTATATTAAACATAAACTTAAACATTAAACTGTCAAACTGACTGAATTTGAATTATTGTTCATATTATATTGTAAATTTACCCCGTTGATATTCCTCTCTTATGTAAAAATGAGTGTTTCTTTTTTGCTTTATAAATGAAGAGAGACACTTAGAAGCCCAACCATTTCCTTAAAGTGATAGATGATAAAAAGAGTGGGAGTTCAAATTATAATTACCTTAAATAAAGAGAATCTTTCTGAGGACTCTGTTCTGTTCCATTGGTCTATATCTCTGTTTTGGTACCAGTGACAGACTGGATTAAGAAAATGCGGCACATATACACCA
>NW_016813373.1:4824749-4849355 GCF_001698545.2 Rhinopithecus bieti | reverse complement strand
ATGCAAATGACGAGTTGATGGGTGCTGACGAGTTGATGGGTGCAGCACACCAACATGGCACAAGTATACATATGTAACAAACCTGCACGTTATGCACATGTACCCTAGAACTTAAAGTATAATAATGAAAAAAAAAAGAGAATCTTTCATTCTAAAAATTTGTTTTCAATTTTAGTTTCTGTCAAATTGCTCAAACTTTAAGACTATCTTATAAATAAGTGGGCCTTATAATAAGATATTTTTGACACTTTCCATAACTTGCTCCTTTGATTGAATTTTTAAATTAATTTATACCAGAGTTCATTCTTTCGTAATCACTATATAACAAGCTAACACTGTTTACTGCTAAATTATATCCTTGTTCAATATCATATTCTTGCTTCTCATACCTTTCACATTTTTGAATTAGAGAAATTTAAATTTGAGAATAAATAATACAAATTAAAGTAACAGAATGTAGTATTTGATAAAAAGAGAATAGGGAGAGTTTAATATCTTAGACAGAATTAAGAAATGATTCAGAAACTATTAAAATTATAGATAAGAGGCTACAGATGTCCACATAATTCAGGTAACCACAGAGATCAGGGAGGAAGACGTAGAAATACATCAGAGGCACATCTTGGCAAACATAGGAATCCTGTTTAGGGAGGATACTGTCAGCAAGTTCAAATAGATGAGGCTCTCAATACATCCTGGAAACTTATGGGTGATGAGACATCAGGCAAGGAGAACTACACAGGGTACTTCTGGAGGCAATGGATGAAACCTGCTCATACAGGACTCTAAGAGGTGTACCCTAGGGAAGGCTCTTTGATAAAGTCAAGGTTAAATCTTGGTTAGAAATGATAATTATCACTTATAGAGTCAGAGGTTGTGTTAAGTGCTGTCCATTATTTATCTCATTTAATCTTCACAATATCTCTATGGGATATGGTATTGTTATTACTCTGATTTTATAGATGAAGAAACTGAAATACAGCTAATTTGCTAAGTATCACATGGAGTTGAATTATGGAAGCACGATTAAAAGCCAAGTCAATTCAACTTTGGAGTCACCATTCTTTGCTATTATATTAACTTCTCCTTTTCTATGGCTTCTCACAACTACTCATAGTCATACTAGTTAGCAGGCTCATAAATATTCTTACAGAGATCACTTTTCTTCCCATGGGAATTCTGGATTTGATGTACAGTTGTCTCTTCAGCAGCATTAGTGGTTTTTAGCATAGGTTAAAGAACCTCCTCCAACTCTGCAGCCTCATCTCCTATTATTTCCCTTTATAAATGTTACTACCTGGGCAATCAGCATCCCTTGTTCTTCTCCAAACAAGGACTGACCTTTCTCTTATAGTACCTTGTTATTACCACCTCCCACAAGTGTAATGTCTGCTATTGATCTCTAGCTGTTCAAATATTGGCAATCTTTTAATCTGGTTTAAAAGGCCCCTCCTCTATGATGCCATCTCTTACCAGTTGAGATGAGCATGATTTCTTCCCTCTCTAAAGTTTCAGAGAACTCACTCTCTACCACTCTCATAGCAATCACCACATTCAACCTGTTGTTATACTATGTTTGTTTTTTATTTCCTAGAGAGTTTATATTTGTAACCGTATTTTTATCTTTTACAGCAGCTAACATAGTACTTTGTGCATTATTCATGGCCACTGGATATGTGTGAATGAATTTTTGAATCAGTATGACAACACTTCAGTAATAACCCAGTGTGTGTTTGTGTGTGTGTGTGTGTGTGTGTGTGTTTGTGTGTGTGTCTGGTGCATAAGTGTATATAACAACCTTGACCCAGAACATTGAACTTTCACATGGCAATTTCAGAAGCCCTCTTATTTATTTATTGAACCCAAACAAATTAAATTAGGTTAAATACCATAATTGAACAATATGATTTTATAAATAAATGGTGTATCAGTGTTTACAGTTTTCTTAATCCATCTATATGGGAATTTGACTTATAAAAATAATAGGCAAAATAAACATATTTTAAACATAGTTAATAGAATAGCTCATAGCTTGCTTATTCTAAGTGATATGGTTTGGATCTGCGTCCTTGCCCAAATCTCATGTCGAATTGTAATCCCCAGTTTTGGAGGAGGGGCCTGGTGGGAGGTGATTGGATCATGGGGGCAGATTGCCCCCTTGCTGTTCTCGGGATACTGAGTAAATTCTCATGAGATCTGGTGATTCAAAAGCGTGTAGCACCTCCGCCTTTGCTCTCTTCCTTCTACTCTGGCCATGTAAGATGTACCCGCTTCCCTTTTGCCTTCTGCCATGATTTTAAGTTTCCTGAGTCCTCCCTAGCCATGCCTTCTGTGGAGCCTGCACAATGGTGAACCAATTAAACCTCTTTTCTTCATAAATTACCCAGTCTTTGGGATTTCTTTATAGCAGTGTGAGAACAGACTAATACACAAAGTCTCTAAGACCCAGTTACTTTTCTCTAGATAAATGGAAGTCATTTATTCTAAAGCAGGTGGCTGTTCTGAAAAATGGAAGTTAAGTTTAAAAGTTTCCGGATACGTTAGGCTCAGAGTATGGGCAGGTAAATGCGGTGATGGACAGAAAATAAATTCCAGAACAGCACAAAGATATGCAGAAGCCTGGAATCAACCAAGTACTTGGAAGAAAACCCAGTTTACTGACACATTACAACACAGGCATCAGTGAAAATGAAGGCAGATTTCAATTTTCAGAACTAAGAAAGCCAAGAACAAACTGGAATAAAAAAGGGTAAGCAAACTTCAACCTGTACCAACAAAACTCAATTAAGACTGGAGAAGTCATCCGTCATAAAGCAGCTTTGAGAACAGCATCATGCACAAAACAAGCACAAGGTCAAAGAATATATGTACTGGTATCACAAAACAAGGCAAATGAGAATACCAGGCACTAGGTAAGCAGCCAAGGCAGCATCAATGACAAGCAAACCTCAAAAATGAAGCAACTCCTAACACAGCCAAGAAGCTTTTTAAATACTTCCTACTCCTGAATGTAGCCAACATGACCTCCAAGTGAATTACAGTGGGTAGATGGTAAATACATTAATGAAACTAAGGGAAAGAAGAACAGCAGTGAGTGTACTACCATGCATGGTGCTTCTACAGAGGAGGCTGTTTGCTTAGAGAGGTGAAGAGCACACTAAGTGGCTTCAAATGGCAACTCTAAGCTTGAGAAAATGATTTTACCTCCTCCAGTTAAAATATCCCCATCAACAAGAAAGGCATAACATTTCCTATCTTATGTTGTTAAAAGAGATGATCTTTATTAATCATTTAGTATATAATAATCACTCAGATATAAACTCTCATTAAAAATATTGTAGAGTTAACTTATTCTCAACTGGAGTTTAATACATCTAGGTTAATTTCTGTGGTTAGTTTAATGTATCTATGGTTAATTTCAATTTTGGCTTCTTCTTCATAGAGTCTGTTAGGATGATGTTTGATCCTCTGAGATCCTAAGTATTTGTTTGCAAGCATCTTGAGATCTGCACAGGGTTAATGCCACAGTATAACTTTGCTGTAACTTACATATAGATATGGTTGTGTACACACATTATTCTGCAAATATAAAAATCACAAACAGATTGACCATCTTGCTCCAAAAATTATTCCATAAAATTATTCTACTTCCCTTAGGGACAATTAAATATATGTACTCCATATGGTGACTCTTGCATTATTTTAGTCAGAGATTTTCTTTCCTAAAATGACTGGACACATTGTTTTGGTTCCACCAAACCACAAAGCATGAAACCACAGTCTAAGACTCAAACCCTGTGTGGTATGGAATGCTACAAATAAAATCACTGCCAAGCCAACTTTTTGTTTGATGTAGCCAGTCCTCTTTCCTTCCAAATGACTTCACAATTCACTATCCCTTTTACAAAGGATAAAATCATTGGTAACTTTCCCTGTTGACCTGAAATGTCCATAATTTAAAACCATGATAATAAGTAATAGGAAAAGGGCATTCACTACAAGAAGCTAGAACTCAAAATCATATTAAATAGCCTTTTCATTCTTTTTTGATCTAGTATTGTTGATATGAAGTAATATGCCCACAAAAACAACCTGAAAGTTCAAATGATATGGATAAAAGCATGTTTTTCTTCCTAAGTCATAAGCTACTTAAATTTATGCCCAATAGTTTTGGAACTCAAATGAACAATTTTATGCACTACTAAGCTTAATACTTAACTTGTCTCAAGCCCTTTCTTTAAAAAGTTAAGCTGAAACAGTGACTTTCACATTAAAATCCCAATGCTTAATCTTAAATACTAAGCTGCTATTATATAGGCATTTCCATATGATTTTTCAAGGTTCAAAGAATCATAACGACCACTTAATGTGTGAAGTTAATATTCATTTACATGATACATGTTTCATTAAACAGCTTTAGGGGAACAGCAATAGCAGCTGATGTGCTAGGTGTATGTTATGATGATATCTCGTTTTATCTTTACAACCAACCAATGAGGTAGGTACCACTTAGATCATTATTTTATAGATGAGGAAAGTTAGGCAGAAAACCCATTCTCTGTCAGAGTCCACCATTTACTTAACCACTATATAAGTTCTGGGGAAAGTTTTGATTTCATGTGTGTTTACCTTTAAACCTAATAGTGATAGCTATAATTATCACTACAACAGTGATTCACATGGTTCTTGGCATTTACATATTACATCTACTAGAATATGTAACCACAGTGTGATGTGAACAGACAAGGTCTATTCAACCTTTATTATTCAAGAAAACAAGCTGAAGGTCAAAGAATATATGTACTGGTATCACAAAACAAGGCAAATGAGAAGACCAGGCACTAGGTAAGCAGCCAAGGTAGTATCAATGACAAGGAAACCTCAAAAATGAAGCAACTCCTAACATTATGAGCTACAATGAGAAAGATCTAACAGCGAATATGGTAATAGTTAATGCAAAACAGAAACATGAATGGTACTGACTTTAATACTAAGTTATTTGGCAATTGTGAACGATGGTCAAGGTTACAATAAACAAATAATTTGGCTTATGTTGATGGTTCTGTCAGGACAATTACTGGAATAAAAGTTGAAAAAGCCATTGTTTTAGAAAGGGTCACGGAGAATGGAGATCTCGAGTATAAGTAAAGATAAAACAAAATTCACTTCTGTTCAAGAAATAAAGTATAAATATGAAACATTTGTTAGGATGTTTCCTAATCCAATGCAAGTCCCCCCAGCACAGATAGCGTGAACCCTTATATGGTGTATCACTGGACAGAAGAAGGAATCTGGAAATTCCAGAAGCTAAAAGGGATTATCAAGAAGGCAGCAAGTAAGCAAATAAGCCTGTGCAAAAGATTCTTAGGATTTCTACAAACTTTCAGGGGACTGAGGGTGCAATTACCTTTTTGCTGGGAAAAATTACTGAGACTGTTTCTTCTTCTAGAGCTAGACAAGTCTAACAGAATCTTGAATAAACATAAAATATCTGTGCAGGAAGGAGGTAGAAGGAGAACTAGAAAATGTTGAGAATTAAAATGTACTCAGTGTATTTCTTGTAAACAAGAATTCTCTATGTAGTGACCCTCTTTATTTGGGCCTTATATTTCTAAAAGCTTTACTGTGTTTTACATCCTGCTTGCTAGTAGATTCAGAGCTACCCTCCACCCAAAGGTTCCAATCTTATTTTCAAGGCATTTCTCTTAATAACCACAGAGTTTAGTCATGGTTCAAACACGTCTTACAGTGTCCTAGACAGATTCTATAGTGGTCTTTGTGGTCATTTCCAGCTTTGTTGATTCTCCCCCAGGGCATAATCACTAAGAATGCAGAGTGTTCACCAGACAGCTCAGGGGCAAGGGGATCATAAAAGATCCCAGAAAGCAAAAATTTAGCTTACATGAAACAAATATCAAGTTTAGCAGGACATAATTTTCATTGAAAGACTTAAAACAGTAGAACTAAAATGTTTTGTGTCACTATATTCTAAGAAAACAAAAGCATTTTCTTTACAGTTCTAACTTTGGCTTTACAAAAACAGTCTGGCATGAATATCATCATATACAAGTGAAAATATAGGCAAATTGAATGCAATGTTGTGTTTTATAAGTTCTAAGGGCCACAAATGTTAACTTATCTTAAAAATTAAATGCCAGATTCCATTTCATACAAAGTGAACTCTGTTATATCTGACCACAATGTGAAGATATTTATTTTTTAAGAGACATTAGGTAGACAAAAAAGAAGAGAGGACCAAACTTCTTGAGTAACCCATATACAGTTGTCTTGCATGCACTATATCTTCATTTTGTGATTGACATGTTTTTGTAGTACTTTATTTTATACACTGAAGAGTAATTACTATTGGATTTTTTTTAAGTAAAAGCACAATCTGATACCTTTGCTGTCATCAACATCTTCAAACTGTGGTCTAGGGCCAAAGTAGAATTGCTGGCCTCCAAATGTTGATACTTAGAAATTTGGTGGCAGAATGGATGACTCTTGGTAGGGAAATGGCAACTTGAGTTCAAATATCCAGGTTCTGCCCCTCCCTAACTCTGTAACCCTGATCAAGTTGCTTAGCCTTTATAAGCCTCAGTTTCCTTATCTATAAAAAGGAGATAATTTTAGGATCTCTCCATATAAAAGTTTTTGACACAGCAAATGGTACATAGAAAGTGGCCCGGTGCGGTGGCTCATGCCTGTAATCTCACCACTTTGGGAGGCTGAGGCGGGTGGATCACGAGGTCAGAAGTTCAAGACTAGCCTGGCCAACATGGTGAAACCCTGCCTCTACTAAAAATACAAAAAAAAAAAGCTGGGCATGGTGGCAGGCACCTGCAATATCAACTACTCAGGAGGCTGAGGCAGGAGAATTGCTTGAACATGGGGTGCAGAGGTTACAGTGAGCCGAGATAGCACCACTGCACTCCAGCCTGGGTGACAGAGTAAGACTACGTATCAAAAAAAAAAAAAAAAAAAAAAAAAAAAAAAAAAAAAGAAAGAAAGAAAGAAAGAAAGAAAGAAAGAAAGCAAGAAAGCACCTCGTAAATGCCAACTACTGTTATGATATTAATCTGAAATGCATCCTCTAATTCTGCCATTCTGATGAATAATTCTACCAAATCATTTCAAGGTTATTAAACATGAAAAATAGACAGATCAATTTCAAAACAAATTGGCCTATAAGATCTGGACGCTTACAGCCAACATCCAGAGTTATCTTGCCAGTTGCTCTTCCAGCCTCATTGATGGCTACACAGGTAAAATCACCAGCATCCAGATCTTGTGTTTCTTGAATCTTCAAAAGTCCCAAGAGAGGGTCAATAATGAGGAATGTTGAGGGCCTCAACTCAAGATCTCCTAAGTCAAAACAAAGGGGAGAATATTAAATACTAAAGTATTAAAATTGTTTATGCAGTTATTGGTTTAATTTCAAAACTTCTGAATAAAGTTGATTGCAAAGTTTTTAAACACAAGTGTTTGGCACAACAAAGACACTTTCTACAGTCTAAAATCCAGACCCGTAATAAACTGTGTATGAATATTTTCTATTTATGTCTGTATGTGCAACTAAATAAAAAATAAGCAGCTCTTTGAAGCTAGAACTGGGAAAGCCTGGGAGTCACAACCAAGGCTTAGGTAAGAAGGGAGTGCAGAAATGAAGGCTGAAAGGAGGTTTCTACCATCTTTGTGGCAGGATGCATTTGGTTACTCAGTAGATGTCTGAGAGACCAGAGGAATTTTATTTCAGCTAATGACCAGTGCCTTGAATTTCCTGAGAATGACTTTTATTTGAAGGCAGAGATGCCTCAACAAAGCTATGATTTAGGTTAGGCTTTTCCTTATGCTTCCCCTCCTCCTCCTCCAGGGCATCTCCTTTCCAAAGAATGGACTTAATCAGGATGACCACTATCATAAAAAAGTACATAGTACTGTACATAATACTGGATGTTTAGTGCCAGCTCAGTGTCCACATCTTTTTTGTTTGTTTTTGTAAAGGGTGACATCAAACATGTCAGGATCTTAAAAACTTCCAGGAGCTTTGAGAGCCATTGTTCTTAGAGTTTCATAGTATTCCCAGATGTCAAGCCTGAAAAGGTATTCTCCAAAATGTCATACACCAGCCATCTGACCTTGGCGAGAAGACCATGGAAGTAACTGTCTTAGCTTCTAAGAAGCAACACAACTCAGGAGCTAGTACTAAAATTCTCTAGGACACTGCAAATAGCAATAGTCAACAGACTCGGGGCAACAAATGGACAATTCCCTTTCTGTTTATATAATTTTCAAAGGCAAGGAGGTCATGAGAGGTCTAAATTTGAAAAAAAGTTACATCAGCAACCAACTGTCAGTGCCTAAAACAAAGTATTTTTCAGCATTCCAATATTTAAAACCTCAATCATCCTTTTAAGCTGCTACTACATACCACGTGAAAATGAGAGCAGTAACTAAAGCTGTGTCGATGTGCCTCTGAGAAATTTTTATAAATAAAAGCAGATGATGTTGACATAAACTTTCCTCACACCACGGGAGGATGCAATGTGACCCCACTGTTCATCAAGTATTAAAATATTTGGACTAAAATGCATTCAGATTTTTGAAATTTACTTTCCCCTTATATTTCTTCTGTAAATGTCAGAGGACATTAACAGGATAAAGACCTTTTTTGCTAGTAGCTTTCTATCAGAATAAAAATGTTTAAAGAATAGCAGTCATGAAACAAAATATAAATTGGAAAACATTAGTTCAATTAAGTCTCTATTTTAATCACATTTTGATAGATTCTCCTTTCCTGATTTCTACTGAAAAAGTTACTCATCAAATTATTGAGGAGCTATAAATACAGAACCTTTCAGATGGAAGTAAAATGGTGATTTTTTTTCTTTTCTTTTCTTTTTTTTATTTTTTATTTTTGAGATGGAGTCTTGCTCTGTCCACAAGGTTGGAGTCCAGTGGCACGATCTCAGCTCACTGCAAGCTCCGCCTCCCGGGTTCATGCCATTCTCCTGTCCCAGCCTCCTGAGTAGCTGGGACTACAGGCGCCCGCCACCACGCCCGGCTAATTTTTTTGCATTTTTTTAGTAGAGATGGGGTTTCACTGTGCTAGCCAGGATGGTCTCGATCTCCTGACCTCATGATCCGCCCACTTCGGCCTCCCAAAATGCTGGGATTACAGGCGTGAGCCACCACACCCGGCCTATTTACTTTTAATATTAGGTAAGACTAGAAGAATGTTATACATAGTAAAATATATCAACTTTACTGACAATATATTCTAGGGTTTACAGTCATTACCATTGAGGAGAGTTCTCTTTTTGCTGTAGTTTAAATTCAATCCTGGCTTCTGTGGATATAAAGACTAAAGGAGAGATCATTATCTCTGGTATAAGATCCTTTCAAATAATTGATAAGTAAGTAGTTATCAAAAACATTTGTTTAAAAACTTCTTAAGTGTACTCTTAAAAAATAATGGGTACCCTGGTGAATTTTATGTAGATTATATTTATCTATACTCTATATATACACACACACATATATATATCATTTTACAAATAAAACAGATATTTAAAATATGCATTCACTTATTTTAATAAATGACTGACATTTTAGTATAATGAACATATTATATTTTAAAATTGTATTTTCAAAACATGAGAAATTTAGTGAGAAGAGTGGCAGTGTTTCACATTTTTGCAAATCTCTATAATCTCTCATGTAGCATAATACAAGACAGCTGAAGCTCACATTTGCTTCTCCACTGATTCTATTGGACATCACATAGCCTCCAGAAACTCCATTATTCACTTTTGAGACAATAAGAATGAAAAAGGCAACATTTTAGTATTATTATGAAAATAGTTTTGATCTCATGAATCCCCTAAAACAATTGTGAGAACCCCTGGAGTCTCCAAACCACATTTTAAGAACAACAGATCTAAATGAATAAATCTAATTTCTTTAATATTTTACCATACATGTTCTTTTTATAAGATTTCAATAGTGTTTTGATTTTCCTTTGAATCCACTTTATGTTGCTCATTTCTAAAAATAAAAGATCTAAAATTTCAGAGAGCGTTTGTGCTTATGGAATTCCTTTTCTGTGATGGTCTGACTGGAATACAGTTTGTTCATTTTTTTCTTTCAAACACCTACTTTATTCAATCAGAATCACCTCAAGGAAGGTATGAGGAAAAACATATTCTTATGGTGAAGGCAGGAACTCTTTCTCCTCACCCCTATGGTTTCCATAAGGTAGCATTTTTCCAACCTTCCTGGTGTCTTGCTCTCAGCAGAGATGGGACTGGAAAGCCCACCTGCTCCTAACCCCCTCCATTTTGAGGCCAGTTTGCATTCACAGGAGTTTGTCCCCTAGATTTGCTCTTGGTCTTCCTAACTCTACTCTGTTTATGCATAAATTGTCTGCCTGTGACTTGGGAGGGTATGTTAGTTGACCTGATCCTGGAGGTCAGGGCAGCTCTGCCTATTATTGATGAACCCAGGAAACACATCTTACAATGTATCAAATGCCCATATTCTATCTCTGTTGGTTCATAACTTGGACAGCAAAATGATATATTATTGAACTCACTGAGTGGTAATATCTATAGTTGACAGAAGGAACAGAGAGTAAATTCTAGAATCTCTCATGTGGTGGATACATAGTTCCCTATCTCCTCTTCAGTTTCCAAGCTATTTGTGGGTTTAAGACAGACATGAAGACTAATTGATTCAGGAGCACAGTCCCAGTTTGGGAGAATAAAAGACTTTTTGTGAGATTCTGCTATATTCACGTATATAGAAGTTGGCATTTCCATTACTTTTTTGAATTTTTATTTTCATGATAAACTATTGAATGACATTTAAAATAAAGAAACACTATCTCTATAACATTTTCTTGATATATTTAATTATAATATAAATTTGAAATCAGGACTTATTTCTTTGGCAATTAAAAAATTTAAGTATTTTAAGAAAGTAAAATTAGTTTATGTTAACCAACATAAACCTGACTAAGGAACAAATTCAGAAATGCCTTCTTATCAGAGAAAACATGAAAACTACAAATCCTTTCAGTATAGACAACCAGGAAAATGGCATTACTTCCTAGTTTCCACCTTGGTTTTGATTTATATTATTTAAAACTATTTATTTTCTACATAAAGCCTTTCTTTTTCACCTCATGTTCCCTAAGAGTTTGAACTTGAGGTGAATTCCTAATTTTGTGATTATGACATCAACCTGTTGCTATGGAAATGTTTGTGATTTAACAAACAGAATCATAACAATAGTGCTTTGTACTATTTAACACTTTTCATCTGAAGATTAAAAAGTGTTTTGCAAACAGCATCTCAATAATCCTAGCAACCTCCCTGTTAGGGTGTTTGCAGGATTTTTTTTCTTTTTCCCGTAATTGGAAGAACTGAAACAGAAGCAGAAGCAGGGCTTTTTACACAGATATCTACTGTCAGCAGCTGAGCCTGAACCAGGATCCAAGTGTATTCTCACCAAGGTCAAGTGGCATATAACCATTATTTTATTATGGAATCACAGAGGTGCAATCTTTATGATACAACTATAGAAAGATGATTTCTATAATTGAGACAAGCGTTTACCATGTATGATGTAGCTGACCTATCAATAAATACATTTGTCTTTCAACTATCTGTAAGCTTCAATGTGTATCTTTATTTGAACACTTTATAGAAAGTATCCTTGTGAATCTAGAAAACTTTTTAATAGTGAGAGCCATCATCTCTAAGAAAAGTGAACTAAAATCAGTGGAGTTATTTTAAACGTTAACGGAGTATTCTTGGATAATTTTCTTCAGGAAACAATCCTAAACTAACAAAGAGAATGTTCAGATGGATTAGCAAAGGCGAACTTTTCCTGCTTTGATTTTCACAGTCCTGTAATCCATACCAGATGTCAAATCCTGAAATTCAGAGTTGAGAATTTTGAACTATTGTCTCCAGTGAGATCATAAACACATTTTATGGGGCTGCTAAGTCACACACCAACACAAAGTTTTAACAAATCATTTTTTAAAAAAGAAAACAAAACTAAGTGAACCAGACACAAACATACTGAAGAAATGTACCTTTGAACCATGTAACTTGAGGTGGAGGAACACCAGAGGTTTTGCATTCCATAACGGTTATATCCCCAAGGGCAACCAGGAGCTCGCTCTGAACTACCATCAACTTAGGGGCTTCTGAAAAAAACAAACACGCAAATAGTCAACATTTAGCACAAGACCAGATGGGTTTTGTTTATGTTTAGTAAATGAACCAATTTAAAAATCTATCAGAACTTATGTGCTTGTGGCCATTTCAATATTTATAAACCAAAAGAAACTCTCGTAATGCACATGCACATATGTATTTGTGATAAAAAGATCACTTATCAAGGTCACAGAAATTATATCAGGAAAAATATAATGACTAAAACAAAAAATAATTATGATAAAACAAACTCCAGAAAATTATGAAACTAATTGAAAGTTCTTTAAGAAAAGAGTTATTTAAGGAAAGAAACATCTTAGAAATCAGAATACATCTTAGAGAAACAATATAACAAGAACAGAGAGAGGAATAATTCTAAGAAAAATATAATCAAAAGAGGGATAATGGTAAGACTGACAGCTAAATTAAGACTTGAGGATGATATAACTGTAGATGAATTTGTTAACATTTTCTACATCATTTTAAGGATATTCATGTCTAACTACAGGAAGATATTTGCAGTCCAAGCCTAAAATTTGCATTTACAAAAAGTGGAGTCTCCTGGTTTTGACCCTTCTTTTTCCTGTGATGCTAAATACATTCTCTAAATTTCTGTTCTTCATTCTGTTTGCTTCACTTGCTTGCCTAATGGTTCAGTTTACTCACACATTTTGTCTCAACGAGATATTTTAGGACTTCCTAGCTTCAGCTGAGGTATTTTAAACAAAGCTAAGTTAACTTCTCACAGATCACGTAATTTTCTGCTAGAATACCTTCAGTGATTCCCACTGCTTTCAAAATTCCATAGAATCTCTTTCAAAAATCATAAATGGGTGCATAGCTTTTTTTTTTAACCTTACCCTCCATTACACTTCCTTACTTATCACAAGGTACAGAGCTTCACTGATAGTCCAAAACACAACAGACTTTTACTTTCCTATCTTCTTTGCCTTTCCTAAAGCTATTTCCTCTTTGTAAAATGCCCTTTGCCACAATCCTTCAAATCCCACTCATTCCTCCAGACTGAGCCTAAATCCTGTCTCCTTTGAGAAATCTTTGCTAATTCCTCAGTCTGAATTAATCTTCCCCTCTGCCAACCTCCCACTGTAGTACTTGTCTGTCTGCCTTGTTATATTCCTGTATATATCCACCCCCATTGTATAAATTCTTGAAAAGTAAAGGCTACATGACACACGTTTTAAAAATTTTACACTCCACAGTCTCCAGCACAGCAATTTGCATGCTGCATCTCTAGAGGTGCTTAATAAGTTAAAATCAATGTGTTTAACATTAAGGCTTCTACGTGAATGAACCAAAATTTGTTTTCACAATGGAAGTAGAATTCGGTTTCAGTCACTTGTTCCACATTCCCAGCTGTTTTTCCCTCTACACCGGGGTATTCTGTGAATATTTTTAATTCACTTATCTACAAATCTGAGCTCACTTTCCATCTAAACGTATTCACCATGTGCCTTCTTTATTTCTATAAATGAGACCACTTCTTTCCAGACTCTCAATTCAATACTTGTGACATTTTTGTTCTCTCCCTCACCTATACCTTCAAGTACAATTCTCTATTTTTATTGTCTCTTTTGAATCCTTTCTTCACTACTGACAGTTTCATTATCTTACTATGAATGAGACTGAATAAGAATGAATGAAAGGGTGGATTGCTAGCAATTGATTATTCACAATTTATAACCTGGAACTGAGTATATGACACCTTTATCCTTTATTTGACTAAGAAAGACAAAATTAAATAGAAATATTCTATAGAATAATTTTCATGAAGTACGCTTTCAATAAATGTTTAAGTTTGGAGGGGAAATTGAAGATAAAAAGTAAAAATTATATTATATACAGTTTTGCATATAAGTAGAAATTATAAAATGGAAGTTAAGCTAGAAAGGATATAGAATTTATTAATGTAAAAGTAAAATATTGCAGAGAACAGATGAACAGTGGAAAGACAGAACTTTGTGGACAATATGAAATTATTCCATTAACCTGGAAGCTTCCTTGATTTCTGTTGACTAATGAAGCTTTTCACTCTATGAAGTTTTAACTTATTTACAGTATTTGCTTCAATCAGTGTGTGAAATGAAGTATAATACTATGTATACAATACTAATATTAATTTTTCAAAAAAGTGCTTTTGCATTGCTTGATGTGATATTCATCCTATTTTAATTGCCTTTTAAAGTGATTATACTTGCCAATGTATCTGAGAGTAGAACTCTGTTTATCTGTTCCAGCTGAATTACTCGCTAGGCAACCGTAGATCCCTGCATCTTTGGGAGCTGCATTTTTGATAAATAAGGTACCATCTGAGGTCATCCTATATCTATGAATAAAAAACAAAAAGAATATAAAATTGAAAATACCATAATAGTAATATCAAGATAATATAGTGCTTTCCTTTAAAATATTTTCAAATCTTTTAGAGTTATATTTTTGGTGTTGATTGCAGACATGGTTAACATCATTATTTTATAAGCGGAAATGTAATAATAATAATAATAATAACAATATCATGTATCCAGTGTTGGATACATGCCAGTGACTGCTCTAGAAAGTTTACTTTTATTTATATCTAAAATTTTCCTAATACCCTAATGAGTTAAATACTATGAATATTTCTGTTTTTACAGGTGAGCAAAGAGGTTACAGAACTCACCCAAAGTCAGAGTTAGTAAATGGAAGAACTGGAATTTGCACCCAGGCAATCTTGCTCCATGTGGTGAATTGCTATACTAGACCGTTCTTCAAAATGAAAACTCCAGAGATGTAATGTCTCATGTCACACAGTGAGTCTGTGAGGAGTCTAGGAATAGACTCTGACTCAACTTGCTGGATAATACCTATGACCTCTTCACTGCCAAACCCAGAGTAATGGAAGCCCCATGGCTGGATACTTTGTTGTTTATATTCCGCGTGTTTATTATACTCTAGGAGCATGAGTGGATTCAATGCCTTTAAAAAGCACCCAGTGGAATTAAATGCTTCCCACTGTAGTTTGGCAAAAATGGAAGTAATTACAAAGAATGTCTGTACACATTTTAATTAGAGCTACTGGTCTGTTCTTGATCTCTCTCTTCTGTTAAATCTAGGACAATGCCTTTAATAGATTTGTTAAAACTATATGTTATTTTACCTCACAAAAAGTTTATTATCCTCATTTCAATTACTCAAGTTAAACTAACTGTTTTGGTGCTATGGTTGCAACTCAAAGTATTGGGAAGCACTTGGTCCCAGCTATTGAATTCAAGACTTAATAACCTCAAACTTTATAAAGTCATCATTTATATTATTTTTGACATTCACAGCCTGTTTATAAAATGTAAAGCTATGTATGTTGGTCAAACCTCACTTAATATTAGGGATTTAGTCATATTAGTTTGGTCTAGAAGTCTCATCAATTTTCCTCACTCAATAAAAACAAAGAACATGATACAAACCCAGTACCTGTGTGAACCCACGATAAACATATCATTAAGGGTCCAGGCGATCTTTGGTTTGGGATAACCTGTTGCGGAACACATGATGGAGACCTCAGATCCTCCTGTGAAAGACTGATTCTTGGGCATCACAGTGACTTTGGGTGGTTCTGTAAATAAAAGTATACGTATGTAGAAAAAATGCCAATTTATCTTGATGTTAGAAGCTTCCTATGGTAGCAGATTTGTAGGTGTTTTACCACCACACCTTTATTGCCTTCCTCTGTGGATGACCCCCATCATAGATACGTCAGGAAAGAAACCAGTGGTAATGAAAACAAGGGAAGTAAACTCTCTTTGAAAGTTAAATGAATTTGATCCTGATGTTATATTGTTGTGTTTCCACTGGTTACCATGAAGCCCCTTGCTGGCTTCCTTCCCCTAGCCGACCTACAGTTTGTGCCACTAATCTGATACTTCTCTATGAACCTGTTCCAAGGCAAAGTCTCTAGATAGAACTTTTGGCTCTTTCTAGACAACGAATGTAGGATTGGAGCCACAGCTTGTCCTGACTATGCTGTCTGCTTTGTTCAACTTGATCTTTCTCTTTTTATTTATTTGATCATAACTTTGTTAAGGTCAGAAACCATGTACTCGTATTATCCCATATTCTATTATATTCTATAGCATTTAACCTCCCTTGTATATCATGCAGTGGCTTGTATATAAAAGACACTTAAAACTGTTGATGGACTGCAGTTTCCTAAACTGTAACCTGGCTCTGAATTGTAATCTCTGCCAGTCTCTCCCAAGATCCTGCTACATTGGTCATTTGACTCATGTCCGTGCATCCACAGGACCTCAACTTAACAAAAAATGTCAGTTATTCAAACTTTGTTTCATTACACTTCTATGACAGGAAAAAGACTTTTGAAAATGAAACACTAAATCAGGAATTTATCATCAAAAAGAAAACAATTCTCTGAGATAATTCTGGGATGTTGATATATTTGTCTTAATAGATTACATGTTTTACATCTATGTTGCTACACAATAAGAATTAATCTTCAAAGAAGGTACCATCAATGAGATATTAAGTAACTCCTAATGTAAATATCCACCACTCAATAAGGTAAACAAAAGTAAATTAATTTCCAGGGTTTGAAACAGTCAGATTTCATGAGTATTAACAGAAATAAATAAATTCATTCAATGACATCTGTTTTTTGCACAATTATTATGTGCCAGGCACTGTGCTAACTTGCAGGGACACACAGATGACTCCAACAGGCATGCTGTCTGCTTTCCATTTAATTTGGTTTTTACTATAAATAAAATTGAGAAATTCAGTTAGCTAGTTAGATGTGAATATATTTATGATATATCTTTCCTGTAAGTTGGTCTGCAAATTGTGGCTTAGTTTCACTAAGGAACCATTAGCTTGGGGGAATCTCTATACATGTGAAAGAGATACAAATGGTACTGCTGGGCGGCAGCAGCTACACAACTGAAGGAAGTTAATTAGTGCCTAATTGCTAGCAGCTTACAATTGTCCCCCTCCTCTTTTTTTCCTGTTTACATTGTGTTTTTCAAATTATGATCTAGTCTTTGAAGTTAATGTTTGCAGGATTTTTTCCAGTCCATGAATTTAGTTGATAGCCCCATTATTCCATGGATTCTTGTTGGTGAGCATAGGGCTAGAGAAATGTGTGAGGTCAAGGGCAGACTGACTATGGCCAGTAAGTTCAAATTGTGATTCCATCTGGAGTCCATCAATTCTGAAATTCTGAAGGACTGCACATGCTGTAGGGATGTTGCAGATAATCTTCAGGTGATAAGGGGGAAAAAATGAACAGTTCTTTCTCTTCGGAATTTATTGAAACGCACATTTATTCATTCCCATCTTCCTAAAATGTTTCTCGTGTCTAGCTATTGACATGGAATTGCTGCAAAGATTCAAGCAACTCTCAGAATTTTTGTCCAAACTTGGTGTCTTCCAATATAGTCTGCCAGAAAAGGCCTGGCATCTCTCCCAGCAAGAATCCCACTGGTAGGCTCTGTAGTTCAGATATCCAAGTAAAAATAAGCCAGTTACCCAAACCAGGATGCAGAGAGCTAAGAGGTCATTGAGCAAATACAGCCTGGATATAGGGTGCTACTCAGGGTCATGAAATAAGTCTGTGTGCAACACACAGATGGGATGACATCATACCACAGGAGGTGAGAAATTTACCATTCCCCTAGAACATTCCTGCTGATTGCTGGGCATGGTTGCTTACGCCTATAATCCCAACGCTTTGGGAGGAAGAGGCGGGTGGATCACCTGAGTTTGAGAGTTTGAGACCAGCCTGACCAACATGGAGAAACTCCGTCTCTACTAAAAATACAAAACTTAGCCAGGCGTGGTGGCACATGCCTGTAATCCCAGCTACTCAGGAGGCTGAGGCAGGAGAATCGCTTGAACCTGGGAGGTGGAGGTTGCAGTGAGCCAAGATCATGCCACTGCACTCCAGCCTAGGCAACAAGAGTGAAACTCCTCACAAAAAAAAAAAAAAAAAAAAAAAAAAAAAAAAAAAAAAGAATATCCCTGCTGATAAGATACTTAGAACATGAACAAATTCAGAGGAGCAAAATTAGATTTCCACCAAATAACAGTTGAATAAAAATGGTCAAAATGAATTAGCCTTTACTTAATCAGGTTAAATAATGATATAATAGATCTCACTATAGTTACTTCAACTGCTAATTTTTTAATTCCTAGAAAAACCTCCTTACTTTAATGAAATAGTTTCAATGGAGCAAGAACATGGAAGTGAAGAACCACAGTTCAACTCCATCAATGGAGTAACATAATTTGCCAACTAAAAAACTGAATCTGCATCTCTTTATGTGCAATGTAAAACCCCATTTGGATAGGAAAAATACATAGTACTAATGTTGGATTAATAAGTCCGGAGTTCAATTTTAGGTTTTGGAGAGAAGTAATCCGTTTTTACTTGAGATTTCCAATCTCATATCACCACCATCATCATTGTCACCATTATCATCACCACCACCACCACCATGAGCAACCAACACCATCATCATCAAGAACAACTTGCTTTTGATAGCCAAAGCAATGGGAACACAGCACTCTAGTAGGTGGCAAGGTATTAATTTGCTTTTAATTTTTTAATTATAACAAAAGCAAAATATATGTTTTTGTAATTTCCTATCAATAATTTAGAAGAATTAAATATAAATATAAAATAAAAACCAACACTACTTTAAGAATTGGGTATCTTAATACACTATTAATGGTAAGATTAGCAAAAATGAAGTGTAAGTGGCCATGAAAACAGCTATCTCACTGCCTACAAAGACTAGGGAAGAAAAAAATCTCACCTAACTCTCTTGGAAACTGCCAACACTATCTTCAAGCTCGGGAGACATATTTCCTGTCAGCTGGGTCTGATTTGTTGCTCTTAAGCCTCTGGTAGGAAATTTCTCATAGAAAATATCTAAGGACTTTTTCTTCAAGGTTATTTAATTACCACCAACAAATTAATTAGATAATGCAAATGATTTAATTACCTAAGTCACAATTAGCAATATTTATCACCACTGGTATATTTAGAATACTTGGGTAAATTTCTATGTGTTTTCATTTTTTCAGCCAACAAACATTTATTGAGTACTGACTATGTTTCAGACACTTTATGTCTTCAAAGATCTCACAGACACTATAAAGTATATTATGCAAAATTAGGAACTAAATCTCTTTCTAGTAGTCAGTTCATTGAAATAGGAAAGTGGTGCTTTCCTTCTGTCAGTGCCTATTACATGCCAGGTATCTAACTCTAGACCAATCATTTATTTTCCACACTAATACTATGTAGTAAGTGTTACTGCCATTTTACAAATAAACTATGACTCAAAATGGTTAAATAATTTGCCCAGTCACTCAAAGGTGGAGCTGGAATTCAAATGCAGACATTGCTTGCTCCATGGTTTCCGTCTGTAACTTAATGGGAAGTAATAATACCTACCTCATGGCATTATTATGGATTAGCTAGGTTAATACACATAAAACACCTAGAACAATGCCTGGCATGTAGTAGGCATGATGTAACCTTTGCTATTATTAGTAGTATTCCTCTATATAGCAAAGTGTGATAAAGAATGACCAAACAAAGTACTATAGCATTTAAAATACATCTGTGCATATGTACTATCTAGACATTTACAAATGAAAGTTGATCAACACAATCCTCACACTTACATACCCCATTTAGATTATATACCCTATTTCAGCCTGTGCACGCTGGCTCACAACTGTAATCCCAGCATTTTGGGAGGCCAAGGTGGGAGGATCACTCGAACCCAGGAGTTCAAGACCAGCCTGAGCAACAGGGTAAAAATCTCTCTCTACTAAAAATACAAAAATTAGCCTGGCATAGTGGTGCACGCCTGTAGTCCCAGCTACTACTTGGCAGACTGAAGTAGGAGGATCACCTCGGCCCAGGAGGCAGAGGTTGCGGTGAGCTGAAGGTTGCAGTGAGCCGAAAGTTGCAGTGAGCCAAGATCGCACCACTGAACTCCAGCTTAGATGTGAATGAGACCCTGTCTCAAAAAAAAAGATTATATACCCTATTTAAAAACAATATTTGTTATATCTTATTTAATTCTTCTGAAATTTGAAATATTTCTAGATACTTAAAATTTACTACAAACTTCAATAAAATAGGTAAAATTAGATTTTTTCCTCTGTTTTACTGATGGAAAAAGCGTGCTACTTACCATGTCACGTGGCACATGTTAAAAAGAGTATGATAATATAATAAGCATGTGGTTATAATATTATTTTCATACTTAGTGAAGTAATTCTCCTCATTAAATACTGACTTCATCAACCATCTTGAGAAATATTTCCTTTTTTGTTGCAATGTTCTCTCTGGTGACATGGCCTAATTAATGACAGACATCTACCCTTTCCTGATACCACAGAAGACAATTAATACTTCTAATGTTCATACAGAAATAACATCAAGGAGAAAATGAGGCTTTGTCTGGCACTTTGATTTCCATGTCACAACATGTGATTACGGAGGAGATGTCAGCGACACGTTAAATATACTCAAATTGAACAAGGACTCCTGGGTTGGTCCTCAGCCTTAAAAATCCTCCTCATAAGGGAACAACCAGTGGAATCAACAGAAAACTATTTATGTTGTCAGATAAATAGGAAAACAATCTTAAAACCTTAAACTCCTACTATATATGTAAAAACTTCCCCTTCTCTCCCACACTTATGTAAGCTTTACTCAGAAGCAGTATAAGCATTTGAAAATTAAGCAGCCACCGTATCAACTTAACAGTGACAAATTGCTTTAGCCTATTTTGTAAAATTTTGCAAAAGTCACTCACATGATTTTGTTTCTAAATTGGGGTGAATTAATAATATAAACAATACTTTAAAGATAACAACTATAAATTTTTCATGAGATAATTACCAGATTTTGTTCTAAAATATGGTTTTAAATGCAAGCAGTAATATGCTGGCTTGTGTTGCAACTGGAAAAGAAAGTATTCACATAATGACATTTCAAACTGCTGATGTGATTCAAATAACCCATTGAAGTTAACATGGAAACATGACAGATAAGGGTAATGACCAAGACTTCCCTATAGTGTTATTGCTACATTGAGGTTCATTCAGCAATTAAGAAATTATACATCTATTGGGTGCAATTATGCTTTTTCCCTCTGTGCAAGGCACTATGGGTTTAAAAAATGACAATGTGATATTGTGAAATATATATTTTGCTTTGTCCCATTTCCTGACATATAGCTCCTAAAATCCTTTGAATCTCGGTAGTGGTAAAAGTTTATTTTGCATGCTAATTGGTGACTGGTGGTACCCAGATGGCTTCAGGATGGGGCTAATCACCAGAAAGACCAAGGCAGGATGGAACTTTCAACCCCACCCTCAAAATCCGGGGAAGGGAGAGGAGATGAAGGCAGAGATGATTACGGATGGCCCGTGATGTCATCAATCATGTCTACAGAAGGACATCTCCATAAAAACCAAAAACAAAAAAGCCAGAGTTTGGAGAGTTTCTAAAATAGCTAAACATGCAGAGAATAGCCGAACACATAGAGGTTCCTGGAGGATGGTGTGAAGCTGTGTGCCCGCTTGATCAGAAGCATAGGAAGCCCAGGGCTTGTGAATGGCATTTAAAGTATGTGCAGTTTGATGGGATTAAGCCCTTAACCTGTGGGGTCTCATGCTAAATGAGTTGATTTCTGAATTGAATTAAATTCATGGGCACCCAGTTGGGGCCTAGAGAGTTGGAGATTTGGTTGTTGGTGTGGAAAAAAAACTTACACATTTAGAAGTGCTGTAAATTGAAATTGACCATAGTAAATAATAGCAGTCTGTGAGGATTAGATGAAGTAAAGTATGCTATCAACTCCCAAAATTTAAAAAAATGTTAGTTGGTAGCTTTCTTTAAATAATTTAGTGGGTTGATATGTTTGCTAATTGCTCATTTGGTCTCTCTTCCCAGCAGTCAATACATTGAGAAAGGAGTATCGTTTTTCCTGCTACTGCATTCTATCATTTAGCCTCTCCAACACTTAGACATCTTTTCCACCAGCTCACTTAAAGCCATCAGGTTTGGCTTAATACACATTTTCACATAGTCTATTTTTGCTGAAAATTAAAATGTCCACAGTGTATCACTTCTTCATAACAATTTTCTTATACACCTTGAATTACTTATTAAGTCATCCTTTTTTACTTTTGTTTTTGTTTGAGATGGAGTCCTGCTCTGTCACCAAGGCTGGAGTGCAGTGGCACAATCTCAGCTCACCACAACCTCCACCTCCTGGGTTCAAGCGATTCTCCTGCCTCATCCTCCTGAGTAGCTGGGATTACAGGCACGTGCCACCAGGCCTGGCTAATTTCTGCATTTTTAGTAGAGACCGAGTTTCACTATGTCGGTCAAGCTGGTCTTGAACTCCTGACCTCAAGTGATCTGCCTGTTTTGCCTCCCAAAGTGCAGAGATTATAGGCATGAGCCACCACACCCGGCCCTTTTTTTTTTCCTTTTATAATCTACATAAGTCTAATTCTTTAGTCTTTCCTTTTAAGTTCTATTTAGAGACCCTTTAATATTTCTCTCTTTTAGGTTTTAGAGAGCATTCTCTTCATCTAAAATTAAAGTACTCTAACATCTTTATAGTACATAGATTCCCTGGATGAAAGGCAAAAGTAACTGAAACATGATATTCATTCATACATGTTATTGCATGAAATTGGAATGTTTTATAACAGAAACTTGCCCCTAACTATGGAGATGGTAGATTACATTTGGCAGATAAATTAAGTGAATACCCAATTTTTCCTACAGAAAAGCCTAATTTAGTTATCAGTTGAAATTCTGCATTTATTCCTTTTCATAGACCCCATTTTGGTTCAGAAAGAATTTAAAGGACTTTACTCTGTAACACAGTCCTACAAAATTCCAGATCCTTAAGCTTTCAAATATGAATGTTTGTAGAATCAGATGATCTAACTTGACATTTTAAGTCTGATTGCTTTATGATACTTTTTAATTTAGAAATAATTCCATGTGGTAGATGCTTGTTAAGTACCAAATAGATTTTTAAAATATGTAGAATAACTTCTGAAATGTTATAGATACGAGATAAACTTCCCAACAAGTGGAACAGTTATAAGTAATCCATTCTGAAGACCAAGTGAGGTCATCATCTCAACACCAAAGGTCTTCAGGTGAATTCTATGTACTTACCATTTTTAAATATATCTCATACTCTTTAAAAAGTATTCAGAGGGCTAGGTGCGGTGGCTCACACCTGTAATCCTAGCACTTTGGGAGGCTGAGGCGGGCAGATCATGAGGTCAGGAGTTCGAGATGAGCCTGGCCAGCATGGTGAAACCCCATCTCTACAGCGATTTTCAGGGAGCAAGGGAAGATAACCATAAGGTCTGACTGCCTGAGGGGTCAGGCAAAATAGAGCCATATTTTTCTTCTTACAGACAGCCTATAAATGGATGTGCAAGTAGGAGAGATATCACTAAATTCTTTTCCTAGCAAGGAATATTAAATATTAAGAACCTCGGAAAAGAATAGCATTCCTGGGGGAGGTCTACAAATGGCCACTCTGGGAGTGTCTGTCTTATGCGGTTGAGATAAGGACTGAAATACGTCCTGGTGTGCTGCAGTACCCTTAGGCTCATCAGGGTGGGGAAAAATTCCCGCCCTGGTGAATTTGAGGTCAGACTAGTTCTCTGATCTCGAACCCTGTTTTCTGTTGTTTAAGATGTTTATCAAGATGATACGTGCACAGCTGAACATAGACCCTCATCAGTAATTCTAATTTTGCCCTTGCCTTGTGGTCTTGCTTTGCCCTTTGAAGCATGTGATCTTTGTGACCTACTCCCTGTTCGTACAGTCCCTCCTCTTTTGAAATCCCTAATAAAAACTTGCTGGTTTTGCAGCTCAGGGGTCACCAAGGTCCTACCAATATGTGATGTCACCCCCAGAGGCCCAGCTGTAAAATTCCTCTCTTCGTACTCTGTCTCTTTATTTCTCAGACCAGCCGACACTTAGGGAAAATAGAAAGAACCTATGTTGAAATATTGGGGCTAGTTTTCTGATAAACATATTTAAATAAGCTTTAAGTCATTTTAAAAAGCAGTAATTTTGTGGCATAAGCTGATACCATTCCTCAGTTATTTCTACTAAAAAGCACTTTTACCACTCTACTGAAAAGAACTTATACCACTCTACTGAAAAGAACTTATACCACTCAACATGCAGTGATGGAACTGTTGTCGTATCCTTATACCTAACAGAACTAGGAGCTGCCTACAAATAAACCTTGGGAAGAATTATTTTCTCCAAAATAAACTTTTACAACTCAACTTTTAATAT
>NW_016813373.1:4771573-4821591 GCF_001698545.2 Rhinopithecus bieti | reverse complement strand
AATTCTATTTACACAAAGTTTAAAATAATTCATTTCTTTTAAGTATTTTTTCAAGTACAGAAAAGCATGAAATGATTTATGAAAATGCAAGTTAACTGCCTGAAGTAGATCTTAAAAGGAAAACAAAAAAACTACAAGTCAAAAAGTCACTTATAGTTCTGCTGCCCCCAAACAATCATGTACACATTTTGTATATATCAATCTAGTTATCTTTTTTCTCCTAGCATAGCAGTGTCAGCTTCCATTTGTTTGTTTGCATAGCTGGACTTTTGAGTCTTATGGTAAACCCTGCTTGAGGGTATTCCTTTCCTGGGGAATTTCCTGTGTCTAAGGATACCATTATCCTCGTGGTAAGGAATTCTCATAATGAAGTAAGCATATCAACTCATTCACATTCTCACATGCTCATCAGTGTGGCTGATTCAAACAGTCATAGCTTCTGAGGTTAGCTTTGCCTCCCAAGGCTTTTTTGATGAGTTGGTAATGAGCTTGATAATAGTCACTGAGGGAAGTTCACCAGTTCTTCATACCATGGCTTCTCCAATTTGGATTTTTTTGTTTTTCCTTTTTAAGATCTACTTCGAGCAGTTAAGTTGCATTTTAATAAATCATCTTAAGAAAGCTATATATTTGTTATTTTTCTTGAACTGTTGGACATTTGAGAATGTCCTTTTGATGGCTTTTTATAGGAAAGACATACTAACTGGATTAAATTCTTGGATTCCATTTTTTGTTTAAAACTACTTGCATCTTTCTTATTATTGTGTCAGTTGGAATTCTCAATTGCAAACAACAGAAACCAGGTTGGCTGACTTAAGTAGAAAAGGAATTCATTGGGAAATTTTTTTCTGAGGTACAGAATCAAAAGGAAACTGGATATCAGATAGAAATGGTGTGGCTAGACCGCTGAGAACACAGCCAACATCAGTCTGTTAAAGTGATGGTGAAGGGCCACTGGGACATTTGCTTCTGCTGTTGGACTCTAAATTCCATGATGCTGCCAAAATTGGAATTTTTTAAGTGTTCATGGTCTTGGCAAGAGTGAAAGTCCCACTGGGAGCATATTAGTGGCTGGCTGTGGGTCATGTGATCTAGGGAATAAGGAAAATGAATTATCTGACCTCACTTGTTTTCTGCTTCCCACCAAGATAATAAATAATTCCTCCCCAAATTAGGGAAAGTATTCAGACCCTAAGAGCAAAATTATGACAAATATCCACTGCAATTATCTTCTAGCTTTTAGCATAAGAAGTCAGACACAAATCTGATTTTATCTTTCTGTTTACAATGGGTTTAGTCATATGTTTATGGGGAATGAGTAGATTCTCCTACTAGTAATTTCAAATTTAGCCAGGATGTGTCTAGATGAAGTTCTCCCTTCATTTACCCTGGTTAATCTACTCACTCAAGACAACTTTTTCTCCCTAGAACAATTTTCTTCAATTATATCTCGGACTATTTCTTTAGTTTCAATTGTCTTTGTTTCCTAAACTCCTATAAATTTTAGATTAAACTTTTTTTAATTTCCACTAAAAAAATCATATTATTCAACTGTTAGTTCTTTTCCTCAATATTCTGAAAGACTTCTCAAATTTATGCACCACATCCATGATTTTTTATATAGTATAAATTCTGCTCTTCAGTGCCTCTACTACATATTTGCACTAAAATTTGCATTTTAAAAATCAAACCTTTTCTGACTTCTTCCATTCCACTTATTATTATTACTATTATTATCATTATTATTGAGATGGAGTCTCACTCTGTTGCCCAGGCTGGAGTGCAGTGGCGTGATCTC
The DNA here is from genome assembly GCF_001698545.2 of Rhinopithecus bieti. Taxonomy (NCBI): domain Eukaryota; kingdom Metazoa; phylum Chordata; class Mammalia; order Primates; family Cercopithecidae; genus Rhinopithecus; species Rhinopithecus bieti. The sequence goes on along the minus strand of NW_016813373.1, from coordinate 4,819,793 downwards.
AGCTCACAGCAACCTCCGCCTCCCAGGTTCAAGAGAGTCTCCAGCCTCAGCTTCCCAAGTAGCTGGGACTACAGATGTGTGCCACCATGCCTGGTTAATTTTTGGTATTTTTAGTAGAGACAGGGTTTCACCATGTTAGCCAGGATGGTCTCAATATCCTGACCTCATGATCTGCCTGCCTCAGCCTCCCAAAGTGCTGGGATTACAGGCATGAGTCACTGTGTTCAGCCCATTCCACTTATTATTGTCCTTTTGTCTTAGCCGGTTCTTGCTTTATGTTATGGTTTGAATGTGTCTCCCTGAATTTGTGTGCTAAAAACTTAATCTCCAAGGTAACAGCTTTGGGAGATGAGGCCTCATGGGAGATGTTTAGGTTTCTGCCCACATGAAAACATTAATACCCTTATTTAAAAAGCTCACAGGAGTAGATGTGCTCTTTTGCTTTCTTTGTCTTTCTGCCTTCTACCATGTGATGATGCAGGAAGAAGGGCTTCACTCTTCACTAGATGCCCCAGTCTTGATCTTGGACCTCCCAGCCTTCAGCACTGTGAGCCAATAAATTTCTGTTCACTATAAATTACCCAGTCTCAGGGATTCTGTTATAGCAGCAAAAAAACAGACTAAGACACCGTGTGAATATACACTGTCATCTAAAAGAAGTGAAGTCTTTTTGAAAGATAATGGGCAGGCCAAATACTTTTTCCCCTTGTTTCTAGAATAAGCTGCTTTCAAAGCATCCACTTCTTCTAAGTATTCCCTGCCTGCCTTATTTTGTTCCTCAGCATTTCTACTTAAGTCCTATGCTTCATTTCCCCCCCACCCCACTGTTTTATTTATTTCGATAGTTTTCTGTTTATTCATCTTCAAATGAGGTGACATTCATCCAAAACTAGTGTCTTTTAACAAAGTGTTTGGATGGACTTGACTTCATTCTCACTCTGCTTCTGTTCTGGAGGAGCTGAACCCCCTTTTCAGCTCTGCAGCTGAGTGAGAGTCTGACGTACATGGCTCCTTGCCCAGTCCTCATCTATGGAGCTCTTTTAGCTGAGATGTGATGCTCCCCTCTGCAACCATCTGTTTCTAAAATTCCTAACTGACACTCTTATCAATGTTTCTCTTGCTTTCAAATACTTTCATTGGTGGGAAACATACATCCCAGGTTACATACATCCAAGGTTACAATTTTCTACCTGGGACCAGGTTGCCTGCTCATTTACTATCCTGCTAGTTTCCTAACTGGATAGTTAGAGCTAGTATGAGAAAATAGCATTCTGGCTTCTTCAAAGAGTAACATTTTCTTTTTGGAGCAAAAAACAGGGACAAAGATACTTCCTATTTTCATGTGAACAGAAAAAGGATGGAGCACTGTTAAGATTTTCATTCCAGTGATCTTAAAATATAGATAAATATTCTATATACACATTTATATAAGAAAAAAATCTTTATATGTAATACATATAAAATTCCTCCTAGGATTTTTGCTGCTGTTAATTGCTGCTAGGTTTTAGTATTCTTTAGCCTTGTCTTTTTGAAGTCTTTATATATAATTTATTGTCAGGTAAAGAAAGGCTGCAATACTAGACATATACTATCTTAAAGAAGAAAATTCTTGCTAATTATATTTTGTAAAATTACTACAAAAAACTTGTAAAATCTAGATTTTTAACTCTTAAAAGTATTCCAGATAGAAATAGTTCCCAAACACACCAGTGGAAGCATAACAACATAAATGAGGCTGTGAATTAAGCTACTGATTCCCCTCTAAACAAGAAAACTATTCCTAGAGTTAAGTACTTCAATCCAAGCCGGCCCGCGGTGGTGCTCAAGCCTGTAATCCCAGCACTTTGGGAGGCCGAGACGGGCGGATCCAAGGTCAGGAGATCGAAGACCATCCTGGCGAACACAGTGAACCCGTCTCTACTAAAAAAACAAAAAAGAAAAAAACTAGCCGGGCAAGGTGGCGGGCGCCTGTAGTCCCAGCTACTTGGGAGGCCTTGAGGCAGGAGAATGGCGGGAACCTGGAGGCGGAGCTTGCAGTGAGCTGAGATCCGGGCCACTGCACTCCAGGCCTGGGTGACAGAGCAAGATCTCCCTCAAAAAAAAAAAAAAAAAAAAAAAAAGTATTCAAACCAAGTATTATTTTGTCTTTTAAGTTTTCTAAAACTATTTGTTATTTCTGGTTTAAAAAGATTTAACTGCATTAAAGTGAAATTAATTTGTAATGTAAGATTTAATGTCAATAGTTTATCAGCTCTAATATTGTCATAAACTTTAGGTATGGCAGTTTACTTCATCAAATACCCATAGCTTTCCAATAGTGCATTCAACCATAAAATAATACACTTAGGTAACTACACTTAGCAAAAGTCTCTTATTTTTACTGAGCAATACTATCAATTCTAGAGTATATTTTTGTTAGATTTTTGAAACATCCTTTATCATCAAAATTGGCCCCTCAAACTCAAGGCCAACTAGACAGGCCATAAAATAACACCTCTAGACAGATTTACACCACTAATACAGATTACCCAGTAATGATGTACTGTCATACGGTTTTTATATATATGTTTTGTGTATTATATAACATCTTACCTCAGCACTTTTTAAAATTGCTGGATAATAATGGCTTTATTTTACCAGAAAGAAGAGAGTCAAGGGCTTCTCTTAAAGATACACATTTCTAGATCATATGGTTCATTCTGTAGAATGGATATATATGCTGTTTTCAGAAAATGTCCATGGAATTACTTGAGAAGTCTATTAAAATGCAGATTCCCAGGCCATACACCAGACCTATGGAAAAAGCATCGCTTGATGTGGGGTTAGAAATATGCATTTTTTAAAAAGTCCTTGGGTAATTCCTTACTCATGGAAGTTTGAGAATCACCGCTCTAATGCACTAAACAGAAAAATTATGGACTACAATGTTAACTTGGAGAAACAAGGAAGGCTCTGATTTGTTTACACTCATTCTAAGGGACTTCAAACAAAGAACCAAGATCAAATTTCAGAAGTCCATTAGCATTTATTTTATCTGAAACAATCAGTTCGGTAAAATAGTTCCAGAGTTCTAGTAACCCAAGTTGCTAGAACTTGGATCGACTCATATTATCTAGGCAGTTTCATGTGGAAATGTGGTGAGCCATTTACAAAAGCAACATTTCCCTAGAGGATTCCTCGGATCAACTAACAAAAGACACACATTCTGATTGCAGCATATATTTCAACTACCAGGGAGAAAACTATAATCAGATGTCAACCATTTTGTTAATTCTCATGGTAGTTTCGCTTTTCTGTCATTAATAACATTCTAAGAGTTAGCCTTGAAACTCAATGGTCATTTTCTTAGGTAACCTTGCTAAAAAGTTACCTGAGATTGTTACTTCGGGCATGTTATAAAATTGTTTCTAATACCACAATCAAATAGACCCAATTCTGGTGCAATCAGTCTCCCACATCAAAGAACTGAAATAAAATATTCTGCTGAGGCAGTAACTGAACCTTTCAGCTTAACAGTGAAAAACTGCCAACAGTAATTTGTTCATTACATTAAGACTCCCAGCTGGTCTATAGACGTTTAGAAGCCAAATATGTTTCCACTGAAAGAGAAACTTTGGAGTGGTTTCTCCTCATCATTTGATGGTCCTGAACAATATATGTTTAGTAGCCATTAACCACATTGCTCATAAATTTGTTTTCAACTATTGGAACATGTAATCTACGAATACATAATTCAAAATTGGCTCACAATTAGTTTATTTTCAATAGGCACTCGTGTGTGTACATGCGTGTGTAAGACAAATAATGTTAAAAACAACTCTGCTTATGTTTCAACAAAATTTCACCAAGATGAGAAGCATCTTAAACCTTTATTTTAAAGGGATTAGTGAGAATTACTACACAATTTAACAACAAAAGGTAAATTAGAGAGTCAAAGAGTTATGTATGCAAAAACACAGTACTTAAATTGGGAAGAAATTGTTTTTTGACCAATTATTAATTAGTATGTTTTGTAAAAAATCCACAAGATGGATTAAAGAATTTAAAACTATTATATTATCCAGAGATAATTTTTATATTGTCTTAAAATAAACATCTTCAACTACTATGATTAGTTATGATTGTATTAAAGTTTCCTATTTGTTAGTGATGTTTTAGTTTCCAGTTTTCTTGGCCATAGACCACTGAGTACGCTTAAGCATTCTATCACTCAAAACGATAATTATTTGGGTAGATACTCTCAGATAGCCAACTTGGGAGGACAAAAATTTTAAAAAAAGAAGACAGAAAGATGTCATAATTCAGAATTTACCAAAAGCACTGTACCTTGCACTGTGAGGAAAACTGAAGCGGCTGATGATCCACCTTCACTAGAAACCATACAATGATACTCTCCAGCATCGTTGAATTTCACACTCTTTAGCTCCAATGACAGATTAGTCAAGGTCCTAATTCTCGCTGGCTCTGCCAGTCTGACATCTCTGTCATTCCTCTGCCAGGTTAGATTGTAATCCACTGCGCTGATGATGAGACATGTTAACACTGCTGTCTCTCCAGGAGTGACTGTAACATTTCTAGGCACTTGGATGACTGGAGGCGGTTCTGTGTGAAATCAAAAAATTCAAATCAGGAGATCTAAAAGCCATTTTGCTCACTTACAGATGTGGTTTAAAAACTGAATAAGTATGTATTGAATATCCAGTAGGAAAGATGCAGTGCAACAGAACTTACTCCATTAATGCATATGACTATGAGTCCCCCCAAAATGATCACTGAAAGGATGCTTTAGAAAGTAGTACACAATTACATACCAAAGGATGCTCAAGTCAAAGCTATAAATTATAGACATGAGAGTCAAAGAGGCATGGCAAAAGAGTATAACTTGACTGATTTAGGATTGCAAAATGAGGCCAAGTTTTTATTGATGAAAGTAGCATTTGCGAACTTTTAAATTTTAAAAATATATATTTAGTGTTGTAAAGAAAATAGCACACAAAGGATAGTAGATATGAAAATGACAGTATCATCTTTCAGGGGAGTTACAGTCTCATTAAGAAGACACAGGACAATAGAAGAGTAAGATAAATGTTCAAGCAGAAATGGGGAACAGTTTGATTTAGGAAGTTCAGGTGAACAACAGGAACAGATCATTAATAAAATTGTACACAGAGCCATATACACAAAAGGCATTGAGTAACACATGTGTTTCAGATATGGTCAAAGGCCAATTACTAATTAAACATTTAACCAAGATTTCTGCAGAAAATCACATGTTTCTCTAGTTCGTTGGTTCTTTTTATTATTTTACTTTAAGTTCCGGGGTACATGTGCAGAACATGCAGGTTTGTCACATAGGTGTACGTGTGCCATGGTGGTTTGCTGCACCTATTGACCTGTCCTCTAAGTTCCCTCCCCTTGCCCCCCACCCCCCAACAGGCCCTGGTGTGTGTTGTTCCCCTCCCTGTGCATGTGTTCTCATTGTTCAACTCCTACTTATGAGTGAGAACATGCGGTGTTTGGTTTCCTGTTCCTGAGTTAGCTCTAGTTAGTTTTGAGAGTGAATCTAAATTCTCTCTCCAAAGCTGTCTCTGCTCAAATGCTTTAAAATGATCTCCTGTAGCAATACATTATAAATAATGCAGCAATAAAAACTGCAGTGATCTATGCTGGCTAGAAATTCATGTGTCTGTTTTAGTTTAATATGAAAGTGTGTCAAATATTCAAGATCAAACTTTATCCCCATGCTATTTAAAACTATATATGAGTGCAGATTAATATAATAAGCCCAGAATGAAGACTGAAAACAAGTATACCAAAACCACAGTGGTTATCTCTGAGTGATATAATATGTGTGTTTTCCAAATTTTGTTATATTTATCATTGTTTTCCAAACTGTTTCTAAGTAGTATATGCTATTTTAAGTTAAAAAATGTTTTATTATTTTGTTATTTTTAAATCTTATGAAAATAGCTAGTGAATACATTGGAAAGAATACAGGACAAAGGAAGCTTTGATTGGAGTCTGGCTAGGGTTCACAGATAAAATGCAGGACATTTTGTTAAATCTGAATTTCAGATACAAATACAATAATATTTCAGTAGAAGTATGGCTCGTGTAATATTTGGGTCACACATATGTGATATTCAAATTTAACTGGACATCCTGTGCTTTTAATTTGCTAAATTTGGTAATACTAGGCCACCTAGTTCTACCCCTAATTAGTTGTGTGACTTTAGATAAGTCAATTTAGTGATATTAATAGTTTAGTTTTTCTATCTGAAAATAAGATGATTAATTTATCATAAAGACTCCTTCTAGCTCTCAGATCCCTATGAAACAAACATGCTGAAGGTTAGACACCACTTTCCAGTGCTGCTCACATCTAATTACTTCTTAATGAAGGAAGAAAGACCCAGCTCTCCTCGCTCAATTCAGGGCCCTCCCAGCTCCAGAGCTGCCTGTAGGCCCTTGCTGCAACTGTAGCTCAATTCCTCTTCTTCCACTTCCCTCATTCCCTCACAGGTGCTTTTCCCTAGAGAACTCTCCAAAAACCCTCTTGCATACAAACTCCGCCCCAGATACTAGTTTCTCTTCAAATATAAATTCAAATAAGTACAGGCCAACTTTCTAATAACATACATGAGCAGATGAGATTTGAAATAATGACATATGACACCACCACTGCATAAATACCTCAAGACAAATTAATATTATACACATGGAAATATTTAGACATATGTCAATAAATTTGGTAGGAATAGGGGAGTGATGAGGGAGAATTACAGCAGTTTGTGAAGGAGGCTAAGATTATGGATTATCAGAAATAACCTGTTCTAGGAGTACAAAGAGCAGCCATTCCTGAGTGAAAGCAGGCTGGGATTAGGGTAGCAGAAAGGAAACCTCAATAATGAGGGAGGAAAAGTGACAAGCGTAGGCTTGGGATATTAGGACCATGAGACTGAGAATCAGGAGGCCAGGAATCTACATCTTACGACCTATCTACCCATTTGATCGTAAACAGGTCACTTGCTTTCTCTGGGTTCTGTTTCATTAGCTATAAAATGATAAGGTGGTGTAAGATTATTTCCAAATCTTAGCCTTTCTAAAAGAATATTCTGTAATTATAATTTAAGGTTTCCTGTCACTGATATGCCCTTGACAAGTTTTCTCTCTTCAGATTTTTACCTAAACTCAGAATTTTAGTACTCTCTCTCTCTCTCTCTCTCTCTCTCTCTCTCTCTCTGTGTGTGTGTGTGTGTGTGTGTGTGTGTGTGTGTGTGTGTTGGGTGAAGGTCATTGTGTTAGTAAAACAATTCAGTACAGATAATTAATATAACTTAGTATCAAACTAAACTACTAAATGTAATTTGAAAAGAATAAGTTTTTCATGCTTCTGCAGTTTCACTCATTAGATTCTATGTGTTTATATTCAATAAAATAGAAGAACAATGCTTTCTACACCTATTGTGCATTTAAAATAATCAATAACCCAATAACTAACATTTCAAATGAACCAAAAGTCCTCAAACATGTCAACTAGGAAAAAAGTGCTGGCAAAAACTGAAGCGACATATTGATAGAACTTGGGCATTTCTTTAAACTGCTCTTGGGTGTTCCTTGACTTTATAAAATAAAATAATACCCATAATGGCATGAGAATATTAGTGTTCAATAATGCTTTGTTTCCTAATACCCCTTTAAAAAATATAAGATCTAATTATCCTGTGAATTTGCACCTGATTCCAGTGTGCTGATAAGTAGTCACAGTGCAGTGGCTGAGCTGGGACCTCAGCCTAGGCTAGGGGAAATTCACAAGTGGGTGGAGCTTAAAGACTGGCATACTAGGCAACAGCTAACCCAGAAAACAAAAAGTCCACTCTTTCAAGTTCAAAGGAGCACTCACTTGTGACTTCTGCTGTTATAGTCATTGCCCTTGCCATCACCGTTTCTGCCCTATTCTTTTTAAATTGACTGAGTGGAAAACAATTCCTGAAAGTCAGCTTGGGCACAGTACAATTTCCTAGTTATTCCATTGCCTGGCTGGCACAGGTCACAGACGGCTACTAGAAGGACATGTGTAGAATACACATATGGAAGTTCCTGACACTGTCAAGCCCAATTCATGACAGTCAGTTCACAAGTTCTTCCTGGCACTTCCCAGTTATTTATGCAAGATGTCTGAATCAACTCACTCAAACCTCTTTCCTTGTTGTCCTTCTCTTAAAAGTATTGCTGGGAAAATACTCAAGTGTTCAAGTGTTTGTTTTCCCAGAAGCTGAGGAATGTTGACATAACTCCAATGCTTTTTTAAATTATTGAACATGAAAAAATGAATAGTTTGTGATGTATGTCAACTTGCTAAATTGTTTCAGAAGACAAACTTTTTCTAGCAGTAACAGAATACAAATAGTTTAACTGCAAGAAGAACATGCTTGTCTAACTTGCATGCTTCTGCTTTAAGGTTTTGAAATTACTGATAGCAAACAACAAATCCTAGACTTCTAAATATATGATATACCTATAATTATAAGCTTCCTTTGTCTTAAATTGTCTGAAGAAAATGCACCCCAGTACTAAAAGCAAATATAGACATTGTAACAAATTTCAACAGCAGCAATATATAGGTCAGAATAGGTTACAATTAAACACATAGCAACACTAGTCCACAAGGCAGGTAGAAAATCATTCAGCCTAAACAAAGTTTCCAATTATAGATAAACACCAAGTAAATGACTTAATCCTGATCATTGATTATAAATGGTAGTCTTTTATCCTCTAAAATTAGGTGAGATGAGAGGAAAATTATTTTTTTCACTTTAATATATTTTACCTTATAAAATAATATGAACTATATCTCCCATCTATTCATAGGAAACATACTATCTGAATGCAAAATAATTAGCATTACTTCTACCCTTCTTAGTGTGAATATTGTAGCCACTGAGGTCCTGTGTTCTTAGAATATAATCGTTTTCATTATTATCTTTAATTTAAATATCACAATCTACTCATAAAAGTGCTCTGCTCATTATGAATATGGGAGAGGAAAAGGGAACATTTAACCTTGTTTTGATCAGAATAGATCCTTCACTTAAATTTTATTTTCTCACGGGAAAATGCTATATGATCATTTCAAAAACTATTCATTAGTCCCTGACAATAATGATAACAACAATAATAATAATCACTAATGTCTATGAAGTGTTTCTATGTGGCAGGCTCTCTCCTAAGTGCCTTGCATATATTACATATCATTTAATACTCACCGTTTCCCATGAAATAGAGACTGTTCTTGTTGTTATGCTTTTTTTATAGTTAGGGAAACCAAGGTATAATTATTATCCTTAAATAATTAGCCCAAGGAGGGTCATGTATCTGATACATGGTGAAGCCAGGATTTGAGTTCTCAATTCAGTGGAGAGATAGACAATAATAAAATAATCATAAAGACAATTGTATAAACACAAACTGGTTAACAAACATCCCATTTCCACAGCTGCATTAATACTTGGGCAACTGCAAAGAAATTAGTGGTAATTACCTGATACATCAAAAAATGTCTGTGCCCGTCCAGTACCTGCACTGCTGACAGCGATACACTCATAGAAATCTTCGTCAGACAAAGTGACCTTTTCAATATCTAAGTTCACACTGGCAGATTCTCTGGAGGTAAGATAATGGAAAACTTTTAGTTACTATAAAATAAGACCAAGTTGAAAGTAATGATTCACTATTTTTTTTTGAAGTTTCATTCAAAAGAACAATGTAAATAAAATAAATTTATCAAACTGCAGGGTTCTTTTTAACTTAAAATGACATGCCATTTATATTTTACTAGAATGTGAGGCTTTTCTATACTGAGCAAAAGATACAACATAATAATTATAGAGGTTGAAAATTTATTTAGGGAAATATTTTGTAGCTATGTCAAAATATAAGATAACAGAGCTGGCAAAGAAATACTCATTAATCCTCTCTCCTTTTATTTTTTCCAGTTTTTGGTCATGTCAGTAGGAATCTTAGACAAAGCAATTTAATTAGGCAATATACAAATTTGAAGGTAGGAAATCTACTTTTTGATTCTAAGAAGATAAATTCTCCTTAACTTTCTTTTAGATAAGCTCCACATGGGGCGATAGGCCATATATCGTTCAACCTACGTATACAATGAGAAATGAAAACAAATGAGCAGTTTTATAGTTAAACTCTATCAGTTAGGTTAAAAAAAAATCCCTCTACTATATTATGTACTCATTCATTTAATAAATATTTATTCTTTGTCCTCTAACACTGTTCAAATTATTTCTCATTTTCTGGAAGTGTCTTAATAATAGATATTTAATCTTTGTTTCAAAGAGCTCAATGATCTACAAAAATAGGCATTGTCCTGTTTTAAAGTGTGGCTGAAATGTCAAAAATGTTTTCATAATTTTTCTCCTGTATCATCTGTAGCTACTTATAACCTTAAAAAAGTCAAGACACAGATAAGGTAAAAAGCCCACTGCAGACAAGAGACTTTCCACTGAATTCTGAAAGTGGTATAAAATATGATACCTTATGGTGATATCTCCAGATCTCTCTCCATCCAAACACAACATACTTATCATCAAAAACCAAGAAGAACTTACTGAGCTCTTAACTCCTATTTGCTACAACTAGGGTTTGTAAAAAAAAGTTAAAACAGGTTTCTGTGCCTTAGGAAAGTGAGAAACAAAGCAAGGTCATTGTTCCATGTGTTTTAGTAGCTGAGAAAATTCACTTTAGTTAAACACTGTTTCCTTTCAATTCTGTAGGCACTAACTACATGCCAGTGGTTCTTCTTGTCACTTTCAGAATGAAAGCAGAATACCACTTGACTCCATACCATACTGATCATGTAAGCTGTATCTTCGAGGCTTAACAGGAGTATACTAAGCATAAATTTGTAAATGTCATCATCTAGGAGGTACTGGTAAGTTTCAGGAAGGTAGGGGTTTGGAATATGTACATCTTTGGTGTTTTCTTCAGTGCCTACTGAAAAGTTGAGCATACATTAGGATTAATAAAAAACACATTGATGGAAATTTTAGAACAGAAACTGAAGATTCTTTGAGTCCTAAATCCCTTTTTAAAAATGAAAGTTGAGATAGAGAAAGGACAAGTAATTTGTCCAAAGACATACAACCAGTTTACTAAATGCTTGAAGAATGTTCTTTACAGTTATACTTGTTCCTTTCGTGATTATGGAATGTTACATGAAAATAATTCTCTTTTTCATGGAGTCTTCTCAGTTGACATTAAGCATTATGTGGACATAATAAAAAAAGTTTTGAAGGGTAGACTTTGGAATAGGGAAAAGAACACGTCAAATAAAAATGCACCCTGCTGCTAATGCAAACGGATTCTCTCTTACATTCCCTGGTGACCAAAGTGACTGACATAAACAAACATTAAGTCACATGTTTCATGTTATTAGGAAATCTAGGGTAGGGACATGAGAGTGAATCAGAATTAGAGTATCAGTCTATCATCACTCATGCCTAATTTTGTCTCTAACTTCCCACATCCAAAGAGCTTAATACATGTCAGCAAAACATGTCATATCTCTGGGCCACAGAGCTGGAAAAATGAGAAAAAGAATTCTCGTGGCTTACCTCCCAGGAATGGTGTGGAATTAATGAATTAATGCTTCTAAAGAATTTCAAGTGTCTTTGAAAAATGTTACTGTTTAAACATAAAACAGAATTATTTGATTTCACCAGCTAGTTATGTAGCTTCATCATTTTATATCCTGGTCAATTATGTTGCTGGTTATTAAATACACAGCTAAATAAATCATTAAGATACACTATGTAAGGGGCAGGAAATAATACAGTTTAATCTTTAAAGAGTAGAAAATGTCCTAGTTATGATGAACATTCCTGCCATAAATTTTTGATTAAAATGAGTCCCCATAAAGTGATTGTATAAGCTGAGACTGTCAAACATTTAACATCTTATAGAAGTTATGTTGATATTGAATTAACAGTATAAAAGTCTGATAAAACAATAATTCCTAGAGATTTTCCCAAAACGTTGTTTCACAGTAAGTTAAAAGGCAACACTTTGCAGAAATCATTTTCTCCAGTTTTCAAGGTTTACTTAGTTTTTATCATTAAATTACTTGCATTTATCTAAAAAGGTTACCCAACTTCACAAGGAAAAGCTGGTGCCCTCTAGCCCACTCCTGCTGATTGTTATATACAGGCGCCACACCTGCTGTGAACCACCTGTCACCCCACCTGCAGCACAGACCATGCCTCTCTGACCTTCTCTGCTCCCCTTCTCCTCCTGGCTCAATGGGCTTCAGCCATACCGGCCTCCTTCTGTCTGTCCTTCCCACATGCCCAGTCCACTCTAGCCTTCATACATTTGCATTTGCTCTTCCTGGTGTTTGAATACTCTTCTCTGGATACCTTGTTGATCATCTTTCTTGGCATCTTTATGTCTTTGCTCCAATGCCCCTTACTCTGAATTTTAGGATTTCAAATTGGCCAATGCTACATCCACTCCACCTATCAGCATTATTCAACCCAACTAACCTGCTGTATGCTTACCAGATTCACTTGTCATAACACTTTAAATCAGATTCAGAAACACTTTTACCATGAAGCCAATAAAGCTAAAGCTTCAGGGCCTCTCATTTGCAAGGTCTCCTTTCAAGATTTTGTACTTAATGTCATTTTCATAATTCTGTATTTGTCTTAACAACAGACCGTCAAATTATGAAACATTCAGATTCTATAACACAGGAGTCAACATTTGAATATGTTCCAGTATTTATTATGTTATTATATTTATCTTCTGTTTACTGTCTCCCTCTATGACAATATAACCTCCACAACGGCACAGATTTGTCTCCATTTTGTTCACTGCTAATAGTCCAGACTATGTAGCAAGTGAGAATTTCCAGTGAAAAAGTACATTGCAATAATAGGCTATTTATATTTACATGTTTAATACTGAATCTTATTACTGACAGAAACATGTACCTACTTCAAATACTGATCTACTCCAAGTGTGACTCCATTTCTGACAAAGCTCAAGGTAAAGGGCAAAAGACTGTCAACAGAGCAGGGAATTTGGCCGGGCTGCAGATAGTACCCTGGGGTTTTCTCAGGCATTGTAACTTTGGGAGCATCTGGGAAAAAAACAAAAACAAAAACAAAAAACATAAGCAAAAAGGTCACAATGATGTTAAGTACTGCCTCTTAATCCATTCAAAATCTTTATACTTAAATTATTCCAGTAAATCCTCTGCATTCCAATTAACCCAGATCACTAAAAATTACTTTTTCTATCTTTATTTGTTCAAAGCTGGTTGATTTCTGGGTATCTTTATGAGCCCCTTACTACAGTATTCATTGAATCTAAGACTCCACAGTTTTTAAGACACAGTATTTTTTTGTACCACCAAGATAGAAAAAATGCTACCAAATAAGTAATAATATATCAATTCTAGAATATGTTTTTATTTCAAAAACATAAGAACCCACATATCTCAGAATCAAATTGTTTTTCCAAAATAAATGTAAAAAAATGACTTATAGGAATCCAACAGATTTTGCAGCATTCAAAGTAGGGGCTAAGCCAACTTTGAATATTGTATATGAGGAAATATTGAGGTTGGTTCTATTCTCACCACTCTACAACTAGTAAACAAAACCTATAGAATTGTTCCTGAATTTCCCAAATCACTGTCTTATGTATAAATGATAAATTTTTGTCCCTCCACCTAATAGTATAATTTTATAAGCAATCTTATATCTCTGTCAGTCCATGGTTCAAGCTACAATCCTAAACATTGGGTCAGAGTTCTGGCTGGGCGCGGTGACTCATGCCTGTAATCCCAGCACTTTGGGAGGCCGAGGCGGGCAGATCACGATGTCAAGAGATTGAGACCATCCTGGCTAATACGGTGAAACCGGTCTCTACTAAAAATACAAAAAATTAGCCAGGAGAGGTGGCGGGCACCTGTAGTTCCAGCTACTCAGGAGGCTGAGGCAGGAGAATGGCATGAACCCGGGAGGTAGAGCTTGCAGTGAGCCAAAATCACGCCACTGCACTTTGGCCTGGGCGACAGAGCAAGACTCCGTCTCAAAGAAAAAAAAGATTGGGTCAGAGTTCAGTCATGAGCCTTGAAAAATAGCTCGAGTACAGCTAAGCTGAAATGCTAGCTGATGCTTCCAAATAATATCTAATCTGTAATCTCCTCTCTACATAGTAGCAAATGTACAATTAACTAGCCAACTAACCAACTAGACAAATAAATGCAGTGATCACCTGTTGTTTACTATGAACCGCTATCTATGGAGCAGAAAGTTTCTGACAATTGTATATAAACATTTAACCAATTTAGATAGTTTAAGCAAATATATGCCCCAGGCTTTTTTAGAGGGAAAGAGAGCACCAGAATTTTCCAGTTCCAGCTCTTATACTGACGAATCAAAATTCTCAGATCTGCAATCAGTGAGACTTAACATGAAACTTTGGATGTGCTATTTAACAGCTAAGAAAAACTGTATTGCCCTACATGTAAATGTTCATCAATTTGGTGATGCAGTAATAATATGAAGATAATACTTTTTATTTTATAGTCCGTTATGTACCTACGGGACAACGCCACCCCCTTAAACTGTCAATATTCCAATGTTGAATAAAATGATGTCTTACCTGGGACAATACTAGAAAAGGAAACACTTGATACTCTCTGGAAGAGGTAATCATCCTCATCATAGCCTGTTACTTTGAGAAAGAAAGCTTCATTTGGTGGTACAAAGTCAGAAACATTCCATATGCCATAAGGTTTTCGATCTGGGTAATATTTAACAGGAATAGTCTTAAGAGAACTGCCTGAGATATTCAAAAGTTCAAGAAGATCTATTCTAGCTGGAGTGGAAATTCCAGAAGTATTGAGCAGCACATAGGTAGGTATTCCTACAAGAGAAAGATTTTATCATTTATAAGAAACATGCAATTGAAGTTATATAACAAATAAGTATTTGCATGATAATAATATATGAGTACCATAAGGATGCCTACAAATTCTGGATCAGTTGCAGAATTGTTTCTACATAAAAGACCGTTTATGCATGACCAGAGAAACTTAGGAAATCCTAAGAAATTACTTTTATAGTATTTTAACTATGCTTACATGTAAAAAAAAATTAGAATTGTGAAAACTTTATATAATGTTTGATCACATGAATACTTTTAAAGATAAATTATTGTGTATCTTTCCAGGAAATGCAGCAATAAAATAAATGAACAATAACCTCCCCAAATTTTAACTGTTACATTATAGTTAAGCTTCTTTTCAGCTAAAAAATTATAAATCTTAATGTATAAATAAAATAAGAGGACAAGGTTTAAAATCAATAATTTTATCTTTGAAAACAATGATATGTAACGTGTTTAATTTTCAGCTATATATACACATTTTACCTTGACAATAGGTAATTTATAGGTTTTGGTAAGAAAAAAATCTCAAGATCTGGGTTAGTAATTCTCAAAATTTAGTAAGTGTAAGAATCAACTGAGGTGCTGACTGAAGTCCATATTCCTGGGCCCTACCTTCCGTGACAGGAGATCTGGAGTGGGGTCCAGGAATCTTAATTTTTAACAAGCACCCTCAGTGATTTTGATATCAGTGGTCTTGGGATTACGCTTTGAGAAAGTGACTAGGCCAAGAGAACAGTCACATTTAAAGCTATGCTTCTCAATTTTATCGAATACTACAAAATTATAAAATTATAGACAGTCTGAGAAATATTTTTCATTTGGATATCTACTATGTCAATTTAAATAATATGCACATACAAACCTTGCACTGGTCTGCTGACTGTTTTTTTGAAGTCCAGGGTAGGCTTTCGAGAAAAGCCAGCTCGGAAATCAATAGTACTAAGGCCAGTAATGCGAACAGAGTGCCTTCCACTGCTTGAGGTCTGAAAATATTTAATGACAAACCTGGTCAGCAGTTGAACCAGTATGCTGATCATATGCAACCCTCGCCAGTACGGGAAACTGCACAATATTTAATTAGGATCGATGTCCAAAAACTGAGGCTCTGATCTGGATGTTCTCAACATAAATATGATTCTATATTTCAAATGCAAGTTTTGTAATACATACCCCATGGGGACAGCTTTAAAAACCCATTCAGTCATATGTTTCATGCCTAATGATAAAAGATACAAGTGTTCAGTCACTAATGAATGGGCTGGAAATAAATCTGTAAAAGCTCCATGAGGGAATGGATCTTTGTTTTGGTCACTATTGTTAACATAGTAGATGTTTAGCAAATATGGAAATCTTCCACAAATACATCCAGGCTCAATTCTAGGACATTACAGCGAGTGCAAGCAATAGAGCTGACCATTTTCCAGATGTGGGCAACCTGGCATCCTCAGCTCAGCAGTGTTCCAGCAAAGGTACTCAGCATTTATTAAAAATACAAAGTCCTTAGTTCCAGTCCAGATTTACTGAATCAGAATATTAGGTGAGGGCAGTCTAGGAATCTGCATATCAAAAGCCACCTAAGACTTATGAACAAGAGTTCACCATTATTTTATTACATAGGTTACCAAGATTCTGTCTCAAAATAAAATGACCACACAATTCCAGCATTTAAGTAGAAGTAGGAGATGGGAGTGAAAGAAAAAATTCAAATAACACTAATGTACCAATTATCAATCTCAAACTCAACACTGAGAAGGCACATATTGAGGTATTATAGCAATGACAGAATGCACTGAAGTGTGTATATATATATAAATTTTAATCTGGTAGACAGCCAGATTTGCATATATACATTTTAATCTGGTGGACAGCCAGAAGAATTCATACCATGGTTACCAGTGGGCCACTTCAAGAGCTGTGCAAACTACACAATATTCCCTGAATCACTGCAACTCCTTGTTATTTATCAATGTGGAGAAGAAGGAAGAGAAGATCTGTCCCTGTAGATACCATATTTCTTTCTTATTGAGCAGAATCTCAAGAACTCAAAGGGTAGTAAAATGAAGGGGAGAAAGAAGAAAAAAACACATCATCATGAAAGCTGTTGCTATATTCTTAGCATAAATGATGCAGCTAGTTACTATGGCTCATTTGCATAAAGGTTACAAAAGATTATATGTGTAAGTGTAGGGATCTTAGTACCACCCTTATTCCATTATTTCTCAATGAATATGTTATGAATTCCACATAATAAATTTAAAAAGGAAACTATGGATCATGACTCAATTTTCAATCAGGGATTTCCCATAGGGTTATATCAAACTTTGGTAATTCTAATGTCAATTTCTTTAGATAATGTAGAGCTTTATTGAAGACACTATCACCTACTAATTTCATGTAAGTCAATCAGAATGTTTGATATTACAATGAGTTAATTTTTATTTTTTCACTAACATCATATATCACTGTTAGTTGCCTTGCTCCTCAGAAAGTCCCTTATGATGAAACAGCTGTTGAGGTTAGTAAGGACAAATAACATGTAATTTTCCAAATGCCTGCTGTCAAGTGCTCATCATCTGCCAAGTGTTCTGTGCATAAATCAACTAACAAAGGTGGGTTTTAAAAATGTGGTGCTTAATAGCTGAGTGAAAAAAAAAAACAGAAATTATACAGATGTTTGAAAATATGCTAACCTCTACTACTAAATAACATGTTAAAGCAGATTTGATGAACAGGGAGCCCCTTAAAAATTATATAAAATTAATGTAATATAAATTAACTTTGATCCTTCAAAGACCATACCAAGTAATAAAGTATGCAAAAGTAAGAATATAGGTTTACTATTCTCTGAACAAATATGAAGAGTATATTGCTCTGCTAAAATATGAAGAGTAATAAATAACAAAATATCTTAATTTCATGTGTTTATACTACACTGTAGACAGTGAGAATGTCTTCGATGAATTTAAAAGTGTTTGTAAATAAAAGATATCTTCAAGTGAGTCCATTTTTATATGCAATTAATCCAACTCTGGGCTAACCAGGGTAATGGAAACAAAGGACATCCCAAATAAACTGACACTGGTTTAAATATACAATAAAAGAAAAAAAATGAGCTAATTTAAAGTTTTAAAATAGTTTAGTATTAAAATAGCCTCTGATGTTAACTCATGCATTTATCATTATTTAATTATTCTCTTAAAAGAATTCTAATACTTGAACAGTATTTTAGGCACACTAAACACATAAATTTCTTCATGAGAAAGCGCCAATAGTTTGATATCTATTAAAGTAAGCTATTGTTTTCATCTCTTTCCTATCTAAGCTCCCTTTAAAAAATATTAGTGTGATAGAAACAAACAGGTTTTATGTATAATGAGGGTATAACCCATCAATAAATGGAAAAGGGAGGAGAAAAAAGCACTAACATGCACAAAATGCACACACTATATATAAAGCTTCATTTTTTATACAAATTCTCACTTTTAATCCTCACAAAAGTCCCCATGAGAGAGTATTATTATCATCTTCACTTCATGGATCAGAGAGTTTAAGTGACTTGCTCAAAGTAACAGATACAGCAGGTAGCAAAGCTGGAGTCTGAACTCGGTGAAGCTCCAGAAACCAAACTCTACAGCTACCCCATGCGTTTCTCATGATCTCAATGAATTTAATTATGCTGGTTTGAGGGTAAATGTTGAAATATGCTGAACTGCTTTACACAATAAGAGGAGAGTTATATGGAACTTCTGGGACTATTCAGAGGAAAGAAGCAGAGAAATGTAATGGGGAGGCGAGGGGGTGGTGGCCAAGGAAAGAGCAGGAAAAGCACAAGGTGCTTTATGACATAGACCCCAAATTTACGAGCAAATCTACCAAATTCACAAAATGCTTGCTATTGATAGATTTCTTTTGATATTTTGAAGGGGCTGAGTTTTGCCCTACATCAAAGTACAAAAGGTTATAATCAACACAAATAATCAGAAGGCAATAAGACCACAAGCAAGAAAGCTTTTAGGAAACTGCAGGAGTATTGGGAGAAGACTTTGGAGTCTCGTGAGTTACGAACCTGATGAGGTTAGAGGAGAGCTAAATGACATGAAGGTCTTGGAGGGGCAAAGAAAATTAAGCTAATTCTGTAACTGAGTCAAGCAAAGAGGAGGTCCAGCCATATTTTTTCCCTTCCCTTCTCTTCCAAATTATTTTAGCCATTTTAATACATTTTTAATAAATGTAATAAAATTATATAAATATATGTCATAAAATTAGTGAGGTCAAAATTACTGTCTTAATGTCTTTCTATTTGGTCTTTTATATCATCTAGATTCAACCTGTGGGTTATATTAAAATTAGAATATGGCTCCAAAAAGCACCTTTCCACTACAGAATGTCTTGAACTATTACTCCTTCAGAGTTACCCTAACCTCATGGCTTCTGTAGATAAGAGGGAAATCTAGCAGCAGCATTCAGGGTCAGAGCATAACAGGAAACTTTCTAGATATTAGATGTTGAAGAGGATTTATCTGAGCTAGGAAGAGTTGTGTTTCAAAGTCGATTTATTCATAAAATTTCTAAACGTACATAATGAGCCACATTACTCCTCTGAATGAGTAGCATCACGTTCATTAAGTTGTGAAGGGGTCTGAGTCAGGAATACACAGGCTGCTGCAGTGTGAGCAGATGTGAGGTAAGGTCACGGTTTGGCAAAGACGAGGTTACACTAGATGTGATAGTTAAAATTAGGTGTCAACTTGATTGGATTGAAGGATACCTAGAAAGCTGGTAAAGTATTCTTTCTGGGTGCATCTGTGAGGGTGTTGCCAAAGGAGACTAACATTTGAGTCAATGTACTGGGGGAGGAAGACCCCCCTCAATGTGGGTGGGCACTATCTAGTTGGCTGCCAGCACAACTGGAACAAAGCAGGTGGAAGAAGGTGGGATAAGCTGGCTTGCTGAGTCTTCTGGCTTTTGTCTGTCTCCCATGATGGATGCTTTCTTCCGTTCCTCCTGCCCTGTTCCTCCTGCCCTTGGACAACAGACTCCAGGTTCTTCGGCCTTTGGACTCTTGGACTTACACCAGTGAGTCCAAGGGGCTCTCGGGCCTTTGGTCACAGGCTCAAGGCTTCACTGTTGGCTTCCCTGCTTTTGAGGGTTTTGGACTTGGACTGAGTCACTACTGGCTTCTTTCTTCCCCAGCTTGCAGATGGCCTATTGTGGGACTTTGACTTGAGATTGTGTGAGCCAGTTTTTCCTAATAAGCTCCCTTTCATATATGTATATATCCTATTATTTATGTACCTCTGGAGAACCCTCATACAGAGATACATATTGGTATCCTAAAGTTGTAAATAGGTAGCCTTGACCTACAATGCAGTAAGGGAAAAGAAGGAGCAAAGTGAACCAGAGTCTAGGTTTCTGAACTGGAGTAAGACTACCAAGAATGAAGGAGCAGAACAGGCTGAAGGACAATGGAACAAGCACCATGGAGAGCTCCAGCGGAAAATTACTTGCTCCTCTGAGATCTCAGCTCAGATCTTCCTGGTCAGCTCTACTGCAGATGGATTTACTTCTTAATTTAAAGGCAAAGGTCTGTTAAATGCCTGCCTACATTGAAAGTCCCTTCAAGGCAGTAACTATTTCATATTCATCACCCACAGAATGTCACTCAGGAGGCATGTGATAAATGTAGGTTTTGTAGGTTTAATAAATGACATGAAAACCATCCATGCACCTAATGTTGATGTTTTTTCTTAGATTTTCCTCAGGCCAGCTAATGCCATACTCATCAAGAATTCACTAAATGTTTCTAGATGCATTATGCTAAGTATGTTCACACATTATCTCTTAAAACCCTATTATATCCAAAGATAATTTTATGGCACTACAAAGAAACAGAGGCTCAAAAGAATGATATTTATCTAGGTGTAGATAGCAACTTAAATGGCAATTATTCCAAGTTCAATGTCTTTCTCAGGTACCTAAGTCTGTGCATGGTATTTTGGAATAACATAATTTCTGGGTAGATTTACACCCTATGGCATATAAAACAATAACATTCTCCAACTATTTCTTTGCCATTCTACATTTCTGAGTACCCTTTCAGTTAGGAAAAATCAGGTCAGTGGGGTGCTAATAAATTCCTCTCTAACAAAAAAAACCCCTAATTTTTGTCATTTTTCAATCTCTGTGGTGTAAATGTTCCCATCATAGCTGATTGCTAGCTCCGATGTTGCTGAACACAGAGCTAGGAAGAGAAACATATCATTGACTCTCCCTGAGTCATTATGAGCCAGCTCTAGTATACCATTAGGCCACAATAACAGCTTGCCTACTGGGTAATAAGGGAGTGAAATGTGTCGCTTCTGGGATGAGACAAAAGTAACAAATTTATTTTTATTTATTCAATGCCATATCCTCCAGGTTTTTCCCTCGTTAAGTGACTGAAGATGCTGCATGTTCTAAATTATGGTAGAGCCACCATCAGCTTGGGTTCCTGAGTGACTGTGAAGCAGAATACTCTACCAGACCCCATGGAACACAGAACATTAGTGAGGAATTAACCTTCTTGTACTAAGCCAGTGAGAATTCCTCCTAGCACTAAATATGAAACCTTACCTTTTATAAGTTGAATTAAAATTTGATTGATAGAGATGGTTTTTCTCTCTCCAACAAAGTTTCAATGTTTTATAAAATGGTAAATGTGCCCAAAGTAAGACAAACACAACAACTAAAGAAAAATTCAAGTATATGTGCTTTAAAAGAAAGTAAAGATACAATGTATGATTTACATATATTCAAGAGAATAACTAACCTGTCAGAATTCATGTGCCAACATTATTAGTAACAACTAATTCATGTATCAGAAACTGCTGAAGCACTTTACCAATATCTCATTTAACCATGACAATGTTGAGTAGCCATTATTTTACCCCACTTTCCTCAGACTTAGAGAGGTTAAATAATTTCTCCACGAACAAAAAGACATTAAGTAATGAATCTTGAATTCAAAGAGATGTCCACCTCTTTTCAAAGTATTTGCTCTTAAGTTTTAAATCCTCTCCAAATTAAAGAATAGATGGTTCCAATAAAATATTTATTAAGAACCTACTGTGATTAGGCATTGTATCAGACAAAGACACAATCATGGAAGTTAGATTTAAATACCATTATTTTGTTGGGCATTATGCATTTGGAGAAATGTGTGATAAGGAAATGTATTCAAAACATAAATTCTGCTTAAATACACACACACACACACACACACACACACACATATATGCACACACATATGCATATAAATTTACATATACCCAAGTGCATGTGTACCTAAGTGTACACATATCTTTTTTATAAAGGAAGCATTCTATTTGGTTGACAGTCTGATATTGGCAGGCCAAAAAACTGGAAAATTATCAAACATTCCCGTGACCCAAAACACCAATGCTACACCTAATCTATTTACTTAACCCACCTTGTATAGACTACAGGCTTATTCATAAGAGTCGCCAGGAAAGACTAATAGGAGGCCAGCATAATAATCTTCATGTGTGGTTCTTTCAGACTTGAGGTTGATTTAATTATGATTCCTAAACAAGCTTATGCCACTTGAGTAGGATTTTAAAAATATCCTTACCCTGTAGAAAATGCATTAGTAGGCTCTGGCTACCAATGTAACTATCTAAAACCAAAATATTTCTACTAGTCTCAGAATCCCAGTATAATTATGTGGTTGGGTACACATCTTTCTGTACTTGGGAGATTATCTAAAGACAGTTTATCCAAATGTACTTAATAGAAACATACCCCAGGGGATATGTTAAATTAAATGATCACACTGATAATCCTAGACTAATATAAACATTTGTACCACCTAAACACATTGGGTGCTGACAATTATCTGATGTCTTTGCAGGGAGTTTCCTTTAAAAAGCAGAGGACAAAATTTGGCTCAAGAATTTCTGTGGTTACATTCTAATACTCTATATTAGTTGCTGAATGGAAAAAAACATATTGCTGCTCAGAAATAAGATCCATGATCTGTAGCTTTCCTACTAATGGAAGTTTAGGAGCATAAAACAATCTTCTCTTCTGTTTTTAATAAAACTTTATGTTATTTCCAGTTACTTCTTTTTAACATGCTTTACCTGCATCAGAGGAAACCTAAAACATTTGAGTGTTTATGTGAATTATACAAATGAGTTGACTCTATCTCTGCTTAGTGAAAGTGCCCTAAGATGGAACAGTAAAGTACTTACCAGAAAAATCACATAAGAAAGGAAACTGCCACTCTCTTATCATTTTAAATCATTAAACACATTAGTGTTCCATGCTAGCACCTCCACTATAGGCTAAGTAAACCAGTTCTTCTGCCTGCTTCCCTGGATATCCTCAGAATAAATGTATTAATTTTTATTCATAAATATTTACGTAGTTCTTTCTCAGGCACTGTGGCATATACTAGTGGCAAAATCCAATCTATAGAAAAAGAGAGACAGAAAATATGTACAGAAATAAAAATGACAAGAGAGAAATTAATCCAAAAGGGAAGCGCAGAAAAATTTAATAGAAAGCCAGAGAGAAAAGAGCATTTTAGGGAAAAAAAAATCTGACAAAGTTTGATGAAAGTTTTGTCATTTGAGCTGAACTTTGTGGGATAGTTATAAGTCAGAATGGAAGAAAAGGCATTATAAAGGGAAGGAAAAGCTTGGAAGAAAGCATGGGGTAAGAGAATGTGGTGGGGGGAGAGAGACAGTACAAAATTACATATGACAAGAATGTAAAAACAAGTGATAGAAGATAACTAGAAAGACTGGCTTAAGGCTCAATTGGGTGGTCCTTGAATACCATGGTAAAGTCGAGTAATAGATCGTTCTCCATATTTGGGATAAAAACTGTTATGTGAAACATTCAAAAAGCCACTATTAATTTTAGTGATAGAGCAGACCTTTTCCAGATAGTCGAGCACATGGGAGATAGCACCAGGGATACACTATCTAATCTCAGACATTTCTCATCTTGAGAAAGTGCACATGTAAAACATTTATCATTCATCAGACATCCAAAAGGGAAATCCAAAGTCAACAGATTTTATGTCATCAGATTCAGTTCAATTTCCTTTGCATCAACCTGATACATTCTTTTGGTATTTCATTTAGAAGCAAAATAAGTTTATTATTTTTCAATTTCATTATAATGCTTATTCTTTGTTTTCTCATTGTAAGCACTAATCCTACACTAGAAATGCTGTAAATCAGAGCTGGAGGCTCTTTTGGTAAAGGCTAGATAAAAATTTAAGATAAAATGATAATAGATACTGTGTCTTTTTATTGTTCCCTTAATTATAGGAGACTGAGCTTAGAGACTTGTCTAAACAGAGTTCTCATCACCTCCTCACCTGATCAAAGCCTCTGCTCACTCATAGAACTAATCCTCATTACTTCTCTGTTCTAATTATCAATTAAAATGTGCTTCATGTCCATTAAGTAAGTAGCACAGAACATGGCCAAGAGCAGTCAGTAAATGTTTATTGAATGGATGACTGAATGAATACTTGTGTGAGGCACAAGGTAAAATAACAGACATGCAATATCCCTCCTCTAGGCAAGAGTTTTACTAGAGGAAATACCACTGGTAGCAATCCAAATCACCTGGAAATAGGTACAAGTACTGCACAATAAATTGCTACTAACATGGAAGAATGGCATCACGTGCACGTATTTCACAGTCAATAATGGATTACTTAAGGTCAATATTCAGAAAGCAAGAAAAAATTATTCCAGTGGACTTGCTAGCTCAAGATACTGCTGGCTAAGTCATGCTTAAATTAAAGTATTTGACAAATGAAGAGACTCGACACTTCTTGTAATTCCTTCCTACTGTGGTCACAAAAAGTCAGACTCAATGCTAGTGATATTTTTGGCAAGTTAGTCAAAATAACCATTACATAAAATTTGGCCACATTTATTTAAAATATTGTAGCAGCAAAACAATTCGTCAATCTAATACACTCAATAAATACCAGGCACTATGTGCAAGGAACTGGGTGGAAAAAAACAGGCAGGTAGGGTCGTTTCTGGCCCATTCATTAAGAAATTACCAGATTTTCTTTCACATGCTTTTTCACCTATACCTTTATATTATCCACCTTGAAATAATCTATACAAGTTTCTATTTTTCCTGCAGGGCTTAGAGTTCTGAGAATACAAAACTAGTATCTTAGGATTTGAATAGATTTACAAGGTAAACATTCATTCTTTAAACTGGGGACATTAATAGAGATATTCTTTAAAAAAAAAAAAACTGATTGGCATGAAAACGGCTCCTTGAATTTCTACAGTATATCAGCTACACATACGTTCACAGCAGCTCTATAATTTGAATTATGATCCCATTAATTCCATTTTTTATGTAAAAAAAAAGGCAATGAAAGAGTAAACAATGTACAGGATATCTTCAGAAAGATTCTAGAGCAAGTTGTTTATTTGACAGCTGGAAGGAATGTTAACAACAAGAGGGGAGATAATGCAGGAACAGGAAGAGGCCCTCAAAGGGTGTGTTTTAAGCCTTTTCCCACAGTGGACACCTGGAGCGTGTTCCCTTCAGGTGCTAATAGCTGCTCCTGAGGGGTGTTAATTCCTCAGCAGAACAACCTTTTCCTGTTCTAGGAAAAAACCTCTAAGACACAGAAATGCAGATACTAGATTGGGAAGTACACTGAAAAACCTGAGAAATACGGGCAAGTCACTCAGGGCATCTGCCACCGTGGGACACACACGTCATCTGCGGCAGAACTAGATCTCTGATTTATGGTATCTTGAATTTTGAGTGTATATTTTTTCCTCCATACTGTCAAAATACAATGCCTTCTTAAAGGAAATATATACCGCTTAAGATAAGTTTAGGATACAAATACCACATTGTGCTAAAGAAAAAAATGAATAGAAATCCACCAAATAAAAAAAGCCAACACAGCACTTGAATGCTTGCTTTGAAACAGAAACGATACTATTTCAGCTGTATCATATTAATTTAATCCTCAGACCAATTCTGTAAAGTAAAGAACTGTGACTACCATCCCCACATGACAGAGAAGGAAAGCCATGCACAGAGAAGTTCTGTTACCCAGGCAGTGCAGCTGTGAAGGTGTGATGTTAAGATTCAAACCCAGGCAGTTTCACAACATAGCCTATGGCTCTAACCGTTACTCTCTGTTGGCTCCATCTCTGATTATTTTGTAAGCATGAAGTAGATAGTAAAATAAATCTACAGATTTCATGATAGGAAAACTATCTGAGAATTGTAAGTGTATCATGTGGCAATGATCATGTTCATGGTCCTCAAACTGAAAACTACCAAATTCATGTGATCAAGAAACCTCCTATAAACACCTATGTACATTGCTTTTTATTACAAGCACTCTCCACGATAGCAAGAGTTTATGTTTAAAAAAACCACTGTGTATACTTCACGAAACATGCCAACTTCAAAATAAAATAATAAACAAACTTTGTGAAATAACAGTACCTTCACTGTCCACATTCCAGCCTCTGGCTCTTTCACATTCACTACTTTGGCAGAGTTATGGATATTTAATAGCTCATTCAGGCCAAATCCCTTTTTGATCAGCTTCCCTGAAAGACAGAACATAAAGGTAACAAGCACAATCCTTCTCTCAGCTATGTATATTAGCTAATTTAACACTACGCAAAACTAAGAGCAGGATCAAATTTCAAATAACACTGGCACATGTTTTACTAAAGTGTGCTGCAAACTAACCCAAAGAGCCTTTATTTTCTATTCTGTGGCTAAAACACATTCAATTTCCAGTATCTATGACCTGATTGACACTTATACCCATAACTCAAAACATTATTTTATGTATTTCTAAAATATACTTAATTTTAGGGTGTCCAGTCATTAGAAACTGAAATAACAGATTACTATTTGTTGTGCTGATTTGATCATCAAATGAGAATAACAATTAGCAGATTGTAATCATATTTCCGAAGCCAGCCTAAATAGTAATTACTATGGTTACCAAAAAAGTTACACAGAGTCACTAGAGATATTTAGATTAAATAGATGGCAAACATAGCAAACCAGAATAAATGTCATTCTGGAGAGCACTTAAAGTATTACTAACATGAGAGCCCTGGGCATCTTTACACAAAGTGTAAAACCTTAACCGGTTTCCCATGAAGCACAGGAGAAGGCTTTTATCTGTCATAGGAATAATTAAAGGAGGCAGTATAATGAAGTAGCATGATACCATCGCCTACTGACCTGACATTTATCTAAAGTGTCCAATAGTTGGAACTTAGAAGAGAGGAAAAGCAAATTTGGAATTAAGCCACAGTTCAGTTTTTCACCTCACTCTTGACTTTCCCATGGACTACTTCTCTAGTTATATAAAGAAATAAGTTAGGCCAGGTGTGGTGGCTCATGCCTGTAATCCCAACACTTTGGGAGGCTGAGGTGGGCAGATCACAAGGTAAGGAGTTCGAAAACAGCCTGACCAACATGGTGAAACTCTCTCTCTACTAAAAATACAAAAATTAGCCAGATGTGGTGGTGTACACCTGTAATCCCAGCTACTCAGGAGGCTGAGGCAGGAGAATCGCTTGAACCCAGGAGGCGGAGGTTGCAATGAGCTGAGGTCATGCTACTGCACTCCAGCCTGGGCAACAGAGCAAGACGCCATGTCAAAAAAAAAAAGAAGAAAGAAAGAAAAAGAAAAAAAAAGAAAGAGAAAGAAAGAGATAAAGAAAGGAAGGAAGAAAGGAAGGAAGGAAAGAAGGAAGGAAGGAAGGAAGGAAGGAAGGAAGGAAGGAAAGAAGGAAGGAAGGAAGGAAGGAAGGAAGGAAGGAAAGAAGGAAGGAAAGAAGGAAGGAAGGAAAGAAGGAAGGAAGGAAAGAAGGAAGGAAAGAAGGAAGGAAGGAAAGAAGGAAGGAAGGAAAGAAGGAAGGAAAGAAGGAAGGAAAGAAGGAAGGAAGGAAAGAAGGAAGGAAGGAAGGAAGGAAGGAAGGAAGGAAGAAAGGAAGGAAGGAAAGAAGGAAGGAAGGAAGGAAGGAAGGAAGGAAGGAAGGAAGGAAGGAAGGAAGGAAGGAAGGAAAGAAGGAAAGAAAGAAGTTATAAGCATCCTATGTTTGAATCAAAAGTTTTACAATCATTGTATGCCCAGTGACTTTTTAAAGTAGTAGAAAAATAATGCAATGGGTACAGGTACTCTGAGTCTCCAGGTAGCAGAAAACACAACTCTTTCCTCGGTAACATGGATGTTATTGCAGTAGAATGCCACTTCAACAGGAAAATCCATTTATAAGGTCAAACTTGTAGA
The DNA here is from genome assembly GCF_001698545.2 of Rhinopithecus bieti. NCBI lineage: Eukaryota > Metazoa > Chordata > Mammalia > Primates > Cercopithecidae > Rhinopithecus > Rhinopithecus bieti. The sequence goes on along the minus strand of NW_016813373.1, from coordinate 4,791,481 downwards.
AGTCTTGAGAAAGACATTGTATTTGTCTTGTAAATTTTAATGTGTTTGTGGCCTCTGAGAACATTTTCATAGGTTGTTTTCTTTTGGAAATTAGTTATTTTCTTCTAAGACAAATAAAGTAAGAAAACCAGTTATCCTCTTCCCTATTTATAAATACAGAGAAAAAATACACAACTAAAGCCACGGTGGAAATATAACTATTTTACAAATATTAGGTAAAAAATATTTCTAAATGAAAATGTTAAGAAAAGATTAAAGATTTCTGTCTTTACTAGACTGTTATTCGATGTAAATCTTATTGCAGTTATCAACTAGCAATTGTACCAAACAAATCACATGGTTATAAAATATACTTAAGTTAAGAGGCAAAGTGAATTAAAAGTTCCCTTTACTAAGAATATAAATTTGGTTTTTAACAAATATCTTCTGTAAAATTAAAATTTATCAAGAAAATGATAGAGTGGAAAATTAGTTATTTTAAGAGTTATTCGGTGTGAGTCATTTAAAAATAATGTAAAATACTGAATTTGACAGATAAGTTACTGTAAAATATCTCCTCATATAAACTTTCAGGTTTTATTTAAATATTTTTATTTTGTATCATTTAAATATAATTAATTTACTAAATGTGACCTGCTTAAATATGAGAAGTTTTACCTTTTGGATCTTATGTTAATTCAGCAATAGCTAGCACTTTCAAAATGTTACATTTTTTAAACACCTTCCTTAGCCACTTCTGTTTTTATTGAATTTATTCATGAAGTTGGCATTAACTTGACAAAAACAAGTGTGTGAAAAGTATTTTACCCTCTATGTATTTTGTATTTTATTATGTGATGGTTGATATATCTCACCTAAAGGATTGCGAATTTCAATCACTGGAGAAGGTCCACTCAAAGACACAGTGACCTCTTTTAGGCTGGGATCAAAAGGAATTTTCCAAGTATTTACAGCCTGTTCCAAATGATCTGTGGATAAGAGGTGAACTTTGGAGGCCTGTACTGCTTCTTCTACCCATTTTAATACCTATAAGAGAAAAAGAGAAGTGTAAGTGTTATCAGAAAACATTCGCAGTTTTATATCATCGCTGTTTCAGGTACTTTGGGTAATCAAATGACTCTGGCACATCCTGGACTGGTGTGAAATTTATTTCAGTCATTACTGAAGATAGGACTCTTTCTAATTCTGGTTAGTGTAGATTCAAAACAAAATGCTGGTTTAACCCATGTTCAAATTTCAAGTTTTCTATCTTGAATAATACATTCGAAATGAGACTACAGTGTACAAAATCGGTGAGGGGAGACATGCAGAGATATTACTGACAGTTTGCTATGTCTCAAGAGATAAGAACCTATTTAAAAACATGGTAGTGCTAACATGTGCAATCCCTTCTTCTTCTACTCTTTCTTTCCAGATTTTATTTCTTCCAGATGCAATTTGCAAAAGAAACCCAATTAGCAAATTATGAAATCCAATTTAAGTAAATTGGGCATATTAATTATTGTATTATACTGTAATTATATATAGTGTATTATAAGATATTACAGCATACTAATTATAGAAAATAATTGCAATGTCACTAAAATAGTCATTTTATAATAAAGTGAATAAGTAACAATATAATGGGAAAAGCACTGCATTAAAGAGAATAGAAAATATTTCAGGTTAGGATTTAATACCAAGTAGTGCATTCTTGAAAATAGTCTTTAAAATCATTAAGAAATTGGGTTATAAAAGGTGTTAATGTCTCATTGTGAACAAGAAAAACTTTGAATCCATAGAAAGTTTCTGTACTAACAAAGATAATTTCCCTTTAGACAAATACTGCATGTCTGTACAGGTACTCCTTGGATGATCTTACAATTTTAAGTCACGATAACCTTTGATCACCTCATCTTTCTCTGGTTTACATATCCCTTAAGACTGCATATCACCATGAAAATTTTCTTTTGTAATGAGGCATAAGACACTGAACAGAGCTGGATATTAAACTAAAGTCAAGCTATTAATGATTAAACAAAAACATTTTTTGAAATTTCAGTGTAGGTGGTCACGTATCAAGTAACCAAACAATAAATAACTGTGCAACATTTTTATTTTCTGTGAAAAGTATTATTTTACTTTTTTTCCTTTTCTTTCCCCCTAAGGATAAGGGAAGCATCTAAGACTTATTATCACATAACAATATGAAGCAATCACATTCATCATAAAATAAATGTTTATTGTTCAAGATACTTTTCCAGGTACTAAGTATTGATGACCACATTTTTAGTCATTAGGACTCAGATTTCCCAAATGTTTTGCATTTATTATATTTTTCGTAAAAATTCCTGTCCTTGCTCCAGTATCAAAAACCCTATCTCCTATTTCTTTGTGTATCCAAAACGAAGTATTGTGCTCTATACATGATAAAGGTATGTATATACTAATGTCAATGAAATTGGTCATAATGGTAATAATACTTATGTTCTTATTAAATAAAAGAAATTCATAATACAGGAAATGCTGTTGAAAAAAATGTATGTAAAATGTCCTCACAGTACCTCCACACAGTAATGCCACATCGCAGTGTTTTCACAGTCCACATACTTATATAATCTTAGCTTTCTCCCTCCCCAGCTAAATCCCCTTCTCTTCCCCTAGTTGTTTCGGCCATTGCTGAAGTGTTTCAGCAATGACTTCACAGGCAAAGTAAAGTAATCTGACTATGAAAGACAGAAAAGTTTTCTGTAAACAACAAAAGAGGCAAATTCAAACCAGACAGAAGAGAGAATCTGAGCAAGAACACTGAGACAGAGACAGAAGTACTCCAAATATGTTGGGAACATGAGTGACTACATCTGGCTGCAGTGAAGTGCTCAGATAAAAAAGAAGATGAGGCTGGAAGCCTGTGTCAGGACCAGAAAATGAATGGTCATTTTAAGTCAGGCTATGACATTTGGATTTCATCCTAGAGATCCCATGAAAATGACTAAAGGGCTTCAAGCAGAGGAGTGACACACTGAAATGATATTTTAAAAAGAAAAATCTGTAGTGTCATCACGGATGAATTGAGCAAAAAAACAAAATTTAATACAACTAATTACCCCATAAATCATATGACGTATTTCCCCAAAATTTAACCTTACAAAGAACATGGAATTTTATATATGAAATAAAACATATTTGTTTAATGAAGCAGATGCCATTTTTGAAAAACGGGTTCTTAATGATCTATCATGCTTGAAGAGAAGGGTATGGATCACTCTGCTTATCAAATCCATCCATATGACTAGAGACCAGACTGACTGTAACTAACATTGACCATACATAGAACACATATTTTAGTAATCAGAGTGTTGACATTTTTATGTCAACATAAAACAAGGCTGTAAGGGTCTGCCTAACTAAAAAAAAAAAGAAAAAAAAGAAAAAAAGAAAGGATTGTTGTTGGGCCTCAGAAAGCATTTGATAAATTTCACTGATAATAATTTTGAGGATAACGTCTGATACAGAGACTGAAGAGGGCAAAGAAGAGAAATTAAACAAATGGACAGAATATCTGTTTTAAGGACAAGACACATAATCTGGTCATAAATGATTCTCAATAGAAAAGAAAAAAAAATAGAACACAAGTACCACTAAGAATTGTGAGATGTTTCAAGTTTAATAATGAAATGAAATGGCATTAATAAAGATGGAAGTCATTTTTTACATACATCCTTCATTAAATTTATAGTCTATGTCTGGGTGGCTCCACAAATATATCTTTCCTTCAAACCCAATGCAGAGAGGTTATGATATATGGCTGGAAAGCTATCTTGTTGTCTGTTAGTTACACATGAAGGTCCCTAAGTCTTGAGTATTCATAGGAAAATGGAAGCTTTCTTAATTTGGCTGCATGTTTGTGAAGCAAGTGTGTTCAAATGGTACAGAATATAAGCGGGCTTTGGTTTACTCTTAATAATGCTTCCAATTCATCAACATTTATGAGGCTTTCACAAAGGGATTACCATGTATCATAATATTACTTGTTGGGAAAGACATAGTGCAGACTTCTGTCAAGAGTCTCAAATCACTTTTTTTTATCCACTTATAAGAAAAATCAAATTGAAAACAGATGCAACTTGTTTTATTAGAAAATACAGATAGCACCAATATGTGAATAAAAGTAGATCACTGCAAGCTACATAAGTGAGGTTTCTGGCTTCTCAGGGTGCCAGACACAAGAAAATTAAAAATCTCTAATTGTCTAACTATGAGAAATGTTCTCATGAGATTAGAACTCATCCTCTATTATAAAGAAAAAAGAATAAAACTAGAATAATGTGAGAGCCTATAAATTATGCATTTTATCAACACAAAAGCTTTTAAAATCCCTAGATAACTGTTTATATAGTGCATTAAAAGTTTTAATGTAAAAATGGTTCTCTGACAATTTGTAACAGTTTATATCTACAAAGGGCCTCCGAGACCATCTAATCCACCTCCTTAATTTGATAGATGAAAAAACTGATATTTCAGAGTTCTTGTACCTTTAAAACATCTAACAAATTGGATTCTGGCTCAACAGTTATATTTTTACGTAAGTCCCTTGTGTACTCTCATAGTTGGAAGATTTTGCGGTCCATGCTATAACCAATACTTAAAAATAGTCCATATATCTACTCAACTCTAAAATAAGATACAATTACAGTTTTAAAGCACAAAACCAGCACACATTATTATGAATGTTAAGACAGTAGGAATAGAAGTGAAGTCAATTTTTGCATACATATTCATGAACCGAACTTGAATAGCTTTGTTTGGAAGAGCATTTCTTAGGTTATGCATTACATCTGAATGAATTTCCCCAGGACATCCTTTGTCTTCCTGGCAAGAAAGGGGAAGTATGGTGAGGTGTTCAATACAGTTCTCAATTATGCCTTTATTCATATTTTGTGGTTGCTGTTGTTACTTTTTATCCATCTTTCCTTCTAAATTGTAAGTTCTATGAGGGCAGAGACCATAGCTGATTTGTTTGCTACTATAGTCCCTGAACCTAATATAGTACATGAAATATAGCAGATTCCTTATTAAATATGTGTGGGAGGGAGAGATAAAAGAAGAAAGAAAAGGACAAGAGAGAGAGAAAATGGAAGGGAGGGAAGAATTTTAAATCAGGTCTTTACCTGGAGTTAAATGTGTGCTAAAAGACAGTATTTTGGCCCTGCGTGCATTTGTGACAGTCCTTTCTCAGCACTGAATTTTCTGCATTGAAGCTGAATAGAGTTAAAACCTGTACGCATGGTTTTAAATGTGAACATCACATTGTATTGAGTTTTTATTTATTTAGTTGCTTAGCTTAGGATTTTAAATGCAAAGGAAAATTTCACATAATTAAGCCAGTTTTAAGAAATGCAAAATTTATGCATTTTCTCAGTCACACTTGATAGAGATTTTTCCAGCTCAGTGATGGTAGAAAGTTGATTAGGTGTAAATGCATCCACCTGATAAGTGAAGCCTGATCTAGAAAAAAAATTGTGTAAAATTAACACTAACACCAGTAAGCACACAACAGTGCTTATTAGATGTTGGATACCTCTAAAAGTCTTATATTGATCTTCACAACTGCCATTTGCATAGGTACATAGCTACAATTATTTCCATTTTACAGATGAATAAAAACAAATGAAATATGCAAACATGCCAAAGTTCATAAGACACACAACTACTAAGAAGGCAGCACTTGCCTGTTGGTCCCATAATCTTGTCTTTCACTTTCTATTTTCTGAGTTAGCATTAGGAAAAAAAAATTGACAGTTTTCAAGAGTGAATCTGAAATAATAGCTAGTGAAAACAAAATTCAATGCAGGTGTTTTAAAATGAAATGGCATGCCACACATAATGAATAATTAGCTGTATATTTTATCACCATTTTGGCAGCAAATTGTTAAGAGTTACACTATATAAAATATTAAAGCCTTTAAATCTATATTGTATTTGATATGAAAAAGATTTGCTACATTTCCAAGACAATCGTTTTGTAGTAAACCCTACATTATAGCAATGGCAGGCTTTACAAAACCTCTGACCTGGCTAAGAGAGATGCCCATCTGGATAACCAGGAGAGTCCATCTCTCTGGGTTCAAATTCATTCCTATCCTGCAGTATAGCATGGAACCCATGCTTCCAATTTTGCTTAGAAGTCACTAAGCATTTATTGAGCATCCAGGAATATGAAGGACGAACTCAGAGATTTGAATCTGACGTTCATTTGAAAGACTCAGGTCACTGATCTAATGGAATTTAAAGCCATGAATCCCCTTGCAGGCCCTGTCCACAAGAATGTAGACAAAAGAAGATATACATCATCCTGTGAAAATAAACTTAAACATCCATATATAACGGCTCAGAAAAGAGCCTGGGAGCAAGTCTCCCCTTGTTCTGATGCTGGCAAATTTCGGATGATGATTTACTCTTTGTACATGTGCCTATAGACGGCAAATGTATCATTTGTGCCAACGCAAGTGTTCTAGGCTTCCAAGCAATTAGATTTCTCATGGTAGATGAATGAGGTGGCCTTCAGACTTTTATACAGCACTTCTCTTAGTTAGTTCAAGTCTATTCCTGAGGATGGATCCACTCAGAGGCTGACAAATCCAGTGTCATGGTTGGTAGATTTAGCAAATCCACCAGGAAATATCACCACTTGAGACTTTTTGAGAGGGTCTTCCCCTGATAATATCCATTTATATTACTCTTTGGGTGTTGTGTGCCTATTTAATTTGGAAAATTCTACAGTGAGTTTTAACAATAGTAAGTGCTCATAAACAAGTGTGGCTGGTGATGTTTTGTATAGCCATAAATGCTCATGCAAAATAAGAAATAATTTACAGGATTTTTAAAAAAAGACTTTCTGCTGGAACTAAAATTTTACTCAGTTTATATGGAGAATATGGGTTGAAGGAGCTTAGAAATTGGAATGGCATTAGAAAATCTGGGCTCAGTGGGGACTCTAGAGGGGATTAGTGAAAAGAGTAACTCTCAATTTCAACTCAGTGAGCACCCAAAACTTGTGTAAAACTTCCACACCTTCTATATGATGAAAGTTTTATAATACACAACAGCTGAAAAAATAAAAGCACACTTTAGACATTTCTGAACAGTGAAATCATTCCTGCTAGTTTTATTTTAAAGTGTCAAGGTATATTTCATTAATTTATCTTCATAAAATTATTGTGTCAGAATTTCAATGTGTTACAAATGAGAGAGGAAATTTAGCTTGCCAGAAAAATATGTTTTATTTAAAATACTACAAATATAGAAAATTAACTTTTATCATTCATGTCTCTCACTGAATCTTTTTTTGTTTGCTTGGGTTTTTTGCTTGCTTGTTTCACATGTTTTTTGCCTTCGTCAACTAAACACCTGTCTATTTTAGAATGGCCAAATCTCAGTGAGTTCAGTTGTTCCATTGAAACTTTCTAGTTTTAAAAGGAAAACAAGTTATAAAAGCACATACATACATACATTCATATGCATACATACATACACGTAGACATATATATGTACATACATATATGCCAGTTATGGTCTTATCGCTGGCTACCCGGAAAGCAGGAAAAACTCCAAACCATACTTAGGCTATGAGTAACAAAAACAACTCCTAGTTAGGGAGGCACATAAGCATTATTGATATTACAGGCTCCTAGCTCTGACTTTTTCTCCTCATTCATACCCTTTATTTATTTACCTATCCATATATGCATATACACTCACACATTTAATAAGGCATGCAGGTATAGTAGTTACATATAACACTATTGCACATATGTTTGAAATGACTAATCTGGACTCCATGAATGGCTTCAGGGTCATCTATGAAATCCCCAAAATCATTTGCAAAATTATATAGATAGATAGATATGGACATAGTACATGGGAGGAAGGGTCATAGTTTGGCCAGATTTTCAAAGGGAGATGGGAGGGACAGTTTAGAAAACAACTTTACAGAGGTATTCTCTCTTCCATAGAAGTCTTTTACATTACTAAAACAAAACAAAAAAATTATATAAAAAAAGTATCTGAACATCTTTTTGAAAATAGATAAGTTAGAGTGTGAAATAATTCACACTGCAAAGGATTCCTCAATTCATAAGTGGATATAGGCTCCTTCCAAGTGTTTTTATAGTTATTAAATAAAAAATTAAGAGAAGAAAAACTATGAACTAAAGTGTTACAGAGTACTAAAATAATTTTAATTTTTAGTTACTAAGGAAAGTAGATCTTTATATGTTCTAATCTGCTCTTCCCACCCCAACATATATTGGAAGGATGTAAAAATACAAAATTGTCTGGTTTATACTTGACATGTAGAAATCCTATTAGTTCCTTCTAGCATATATAAAGGTTAGAAAAATCCTTCCCAAAAGACCTCAAAATACAGACCTCATTTCAAAGAACAATTTAGTAGGGTCTAGGATCTGGTTTTTAGGTTTAGGCACTTAATTTCAACTGGGAATAGGTCTATTTTGGGAAGAACTTATTCTTTGGTACAGATACATATGTATTGAACCCAAAGGCTTTTAATGTCAGTAAGGAAGAATCATTGACTACCCCATTGGCGTCTGGAGGCAAAGTGATGCTGGAAACTAAAGCATAACTGGATGGTTGTTTTGATGGCTACCATTTAAACAGCACTTATATGCTAAGCTCCATACTAAGAATGTTACAAATTTTACCTCATTCATATTTTCTATATTCTATAAATATTAATATTTACTTTTTCAGTAAATTATAGATTTCTAGTAAGTATAAAACTCAAAAAAGGCACAGGACTCTAAATCCTATTCTCTTAACCATTGTTACATTATAACATGGGGTGAATTTCTTTGTACCTCCATTACCTCTCGTTTCTACCTTTGAAAGAAACTTCAACTCCAACTGGCCCAGAAAAAGAAAGAAAAAAGAAGGAAATAAGGAAGGGAAGAAGAAAGAGAGAGAGTTGGGGAGAGAAAGAAACAAATACATTATAGATTTTGTGCTGCTAAGGGCCTAGGTCATAATAATTTAAGGGTGATTCAACATATTTTGAGTATAATTTTGACTACACAATTAACAAATTATGTCCTGGCTTAAGATACAACCCCCATTTAGAATATAAATCCATTATCCTGTCATGTGCTTATTGGGTTTAGAAATAATAGAGATGAAGTGATTTAGATGCATTAAACATTTAACAGAATTTTCTTGATTAAATTAATTTCCCAATAGAAGTGCTAGTTGAGGCTCCCTCACTTTCAGACAGAAGTTAGATGGGGACTACCAACATTTACCTGCATGACTTAACTGTTCTTAAGCTTTCCTGTTGGTTTGCAATCATTTTGATTGACATACTCTTCAGATACTTTAAGGTATTCAATCAAGTTTTAGGCAAGTTTCATCAATTTCTGGGCCTTTCGGCCAATAAAAGGAACCTTTTGTAGATCTCTACTCTGATTATGTCTTGATCCTAAAGTGAAGTTCTCAAGATCTCATCATATTCTCTGTATTTCCAAATAGTCTCCTAATATACTAATAATCTCTTCAAAAACAAGGAGCTTTAGAAAGCATACATTCAAATGTCATATAATAGAGCATACAATAGTGCATTGGATATGTAGATAAATTGGAGGATTTCAAAGGTCCAATCATTTCAGACATTCCATGAGGCATAAATGCTAGTGGCAATATTTCCTTCAGGCAGTCAAAAAGATGAGCCATCTATGTGGACTAAAATTATTGGGAAATACTTTATAGAGATGGTAAAAATGCAACATTATATGGTTTTAAAATCTGGCACCACACACAAAATCTCACTAACACAAACTCTTTCCAGATCCCCTCTAATCTTTATAAAGGACGTTTTGATTTATATAACAACCTAGATTTTACTGGTACTGTTAGCAATAATATAGGTGAATATTCAGCAGTTGCCAGACATCTTTAATAAATTACAGCAAAACTTTATTAGCTCTCACAACTAAATCATCACTCCAGAGATGGTAGTTGGAAACAACTGTACAAATCTTAGAAATCCTACGGGAAAAGAAAAAAGTAAAGCAAGAATCCAAATTTTGGAAATAAATGAAAGCAATGGATTAAATCAGAGAAAGTCAGACTCATCAGCATACCAAACGGTAATCTAGATGCCCGAGAAAGGGAGAGTTTGAAAGTAAAGAAGAAACAGAGGCAGGAGGACAATTTCAGCACGTTGAGGAGGAGAGGAGGAAAAAAAGGAAAAGAAAAAAGCATCCAACGCATAGGCTTGTTAGGGTCTTTGAAATAAATATTGTTTCTATTTATTTTAAATCTAATTATCACAATACATATATAAACAACTCAAGAATGAGACAGATGTATGGCCTGTAAAGGGGTTTCATATTAACTCAATGAACGTTTAAGTATGGTTTCACCAAATAGTGGGTTCTGTGCTAGATACACAAAGGTGACAAAGTATGTTGCCTGCCTATAGTAACTTATAGTGCCAAATTAGAACACTCATTCATTTGGGATTTGCCAACAGAAACTAGGATAACATCTCTCTCTGTTTTACCACTGCTAAACGGTGTTTCTGAACAGAACTGTTCTGTATCTCCAACTGGAGGGCAACAGAGAGAAGTCTCAGCAAAAGATAATAGAACATAAATGTTCTCCAAAATGCCTTCTATTCAGTGGCAGATCTGGGTTGTGTGGGCCTCAAGCTTACACAACTGGGAAGTCCTTGGAAAATACGAAATTATGAAGAGTTTCCTCAAGTGAGAAAATAGTTCACATAAATTTCAAATTGTTAAAAGCTGACAAATACTGCAAATCTCACAAAATCTAGAAATTAAGAACAATGTTGTTAACATCTGACAAGAGTCTGTGACATTTTTTTTCGCTGCATTTTTGGCTATATAATCTTTGAATGTCTACTACTATGACAAAAAAGTTGTAGTATTTATATTCTCTACAGAAATAACAGAAAGATAATTTTTATTCTTTTCCAGGAAGCTTCAAAACTTTCAGCTTCACATATAGCTATACTTGTGTTTGTAGTATTGATAGAAATTTGGGTCCGAAACAATAGCGAAGATCTCCCCAGTGTCACTGGACACTAAGGAACATGTACCAGAGGAGAAGTTGAAGTCGAAGGATACAATGGTCTTATCATAGCTTAAATATCTTACTTCTGCAAAATTCCCCCTTAATTTGTAACTCTGTGAACACATTTTATTACCCTTTTAGAGCCTTGGAAGGGGTCCACACAAAAGAAGGGCCCTGAAGCTTAAGTTTTGTTGCCTTCACTCAATCTGCATTCACTTCCATTCTTTGGATGACACATTGATTGCAACCCATTTGCCACACCAATCAAATGACGACTATCAATGTCTGATGTTTTTTTAGCTGTCTGAAGACCAGTCAACAGTGAGTTTCAGTATCTTCTTCGCTTTTCAGTAGCTGTAGATACAATCACATTCTTAGACTTAACTGTTGAGTAAATGAACGAGGGCCATTTAAAGTAACTGGCATTAGGTACTACAAAATCTCTAAAATGAACTAAACTAGATATGTATACCTCTCCAGAGTAGGCTCTGTGGACCTTCTTGTCATCAGAATACTTGCTTCTGAGTTCCTTCCTGAGCTGAAATCTAGGATTTGTTGCTTGGATGCAGGATCTACAAAAGCATTCTGTGGTATTAGGACCAGGGTTCATTGAGACCCTGACCATCACTAAGACTGCTATAAGCTAGGACCCATCTCCCTTGATACATGTGGTACTTCTATTAAAATAGCTACCTTTCTAGTTAAAAAAAAAAAAAAAAAAGTCTCCTTATACTTTAATTGGTATTGTTACTTTTGCTGTTAGCAAATTTCCAAGTCTTCATTCTTTTTCAGACAATAGACAGGGTTCTGATCTCCTGACTCTGGAGAATGGAGAATGGAGTGAACGAACTGTTCACTCTCTCTCAACTTCCTAACTTGCTCCTCCCTGTGGATATTCAACCTTAGTGAATTTATTGCCCCAGATTAACCGGGAGAAGAGTCACTCCCCACAGTGATGTTGTCTCTGTCTCTCATTAGGACCTAATTAACTTTTAGAATCCCAGCCCCATCCATGTTCTGTTCTCTGTATTACGCCCATAGATGAAAGTGTCCTCTATAGGGGGAGGTCCACCACTTTCCAGCTTCAGTGCCTATGTCTGAGTGTTGTTGGGTAAATATGAAATAAGGTGTGAAACAGAAGATCCTTTCTATTTTGCAATTCAGTTTTGCAATTAATACTGTTATAATCCTTATTGAAAAAAATCTGCTTATTTCCTCCATTTTATAGGATCAACTGGAGGAGTGGGTGGGGTGGATAGGTAATTAGTTTCCTGAAATTTTAACATGCATAACAAGGAAAAGTAAATGCAAACAGTCAGTCTAGAGGGGAGCAGATGAGTTAAATATCAAGAAGGGGGACCTTATCTCTTAAAAGCTAGCTAATAATAGGAGAGAGAACATCCTTCAGGGATCAAGAGGAGCTAAACTATTTTAGGGGTTTATAGTCTAGTGGGGAAGACATGTAAATAAATAATAGAAAATGTATGTCAGGTATAAAGGCAAAGAAAATGGTCAAATCTGGTTTGTTTTTATCTGGAAAGGTGACCAGGCATACCTGAGATTGAAAATTGAAGGATGAGCAGGATGCAAATGGATGAGCAGAGGGAGAACATCTGGGACAGAAGAAATAACATGTTCAAAGGCAATATAATCAGCCATATCAGAAAAGACACTCAAGTGTGTCATGGCTGGTGTGTGTGTGTACAGTGGTAAGTGATGAGGGTAGGAAGAATTTGGAAGTATGTGGCAGTCCTCACATGCTGTGCTGGATGGCAGATCTTACCCTGAAGATCTATGGAAGCCATTGAAGGAGTTCAGAAACAGGATGTTACATCAAGTTTGTATTTAAGAAGGATCCTACTGGACGAATGTGGTGGAGGGATTTGATGGGAAAGGCTGGAAGCAGAATGATCAGTAATGTGGCAGCTAGAACAGGCAAAAATTAAATAAACAATCAATAATGTGGCAGTTAGAATAGAATAGAAAAAATAAAGAAAAGTAGTGGAAATGAAGAAGAGAAAATCGATTCCAAAGATATCTTAGATTTAATGTTCCCTAGGTAACAATTTAAACTGAGATATGAAAAAGAAGAAAAAGTCTAGGATGACGGAGCTTCCTAGCTTGAGAAGCAAAAGGAATGATGATGCCATTTAACTATGGCCAGAATTACAAAAGGAAAGTTGGTTCAAGAGGCATCACCTTAAAGAATCAATACTTTGCCAATTCAAAGGAAAACAGAAAATTAAAACACCATCAAGGTATATTTGAAATTTACTTCAGACAAAATGTTATAACTGATTATGGATGATCATATTTTTTAAAAAACTATTTAAAAGAAAACTCTCAAGTTATAGTATACCCACAAATCAAACAGTAAGTACACTCATTCATTTTGGATTCCTTCACAATAGAGGTCTGCAAAACTATTCTGTTCATGACTATTAGACCCATCCATATATTAGAACAATTAGGAGAATGCCAGTTCCTCTACTGATTGTTTAACACTGAGATTCAGCTTGACCAAAGTTTTGAGGCATCAATTCCAACAAACTTTGTTTCTCTGCTTAGCACAAATGAAATACATTATTTTATATTACCTTTTCTGTTTCAAATTTTGTTTTAAATGTTTTATCATAATAGTAATAAATGCTATGTAAAATGTAAAATAAAGAATCATAGAAAAAATAACATATTATTGTACTACCTGCAAATAATTGTGTTCTATATTTTGGTCTTTCTTTCCATATGTATATGGGTGTACATGTATGAGTTTTTGTGTGTTCTTACACAAGGCTTATTATACTATACATATGTTTACCCTTATTTCAATACATATTATTAATACTAGGTACTCACCCATCTAGTAGACATTTGGAAATGCAAAAGACATTAAAAAGAGTTCATGTCCTGAAGCATATTTTAGAATTATTAAATGAGACTAGCCAGGCGCGGTGGCTCACGCCTGTAACCGCAGGACTTGGGGAGGCCGAGGTGGGCAGATCACAAGGTCAGGAGCTCGAGACCATCCTGGCTAACATGGTTAAACCCTGTCTCTACTAAAAATACAAAAAAAAATTAGCCGGGTGTGGTGGCAGGCACCTATAGTCCCAGCTACTTGGGAGGCTGAGGCAGGAGAATGGCATGAATCCAGGAGGGGGAGCTTGCAGTGAACTGAGATTGTACCACTGCACTCCAGCCTGGGTGACACAGCGAGACTCTGTCTCCAAAAAANAGTAGACATTTGGAAATGCAAAAGACATTAAAAAGAGTTCATGTCCTGAAGCATATTTTAGAATTATTAAATGAGACTAGCCAGGCGCGGTGGCTCACGCCTGTAACCGCAGGACTTGGGGAGGCCGAGGTGGGCAGATCACAAGGTCAGGAGCTCGAGACCATCCTGGCTAACATGGTTAAACCCTGTCTCTACTAAAATACAAAAAAAAATTAGCCGGGTGTGGTGGCAGGCACCTATAGTCCCAGCTACTTGGGAGGCTGAGGCAGGAGAATGGCATGAATCCAGGAGGGGAGCTTGCAGTGAACTGAGATTGTACCACTGCACTCCAGCCTGGGTGACACAGCGAGACTCTGTCTCCAAAAAAAAAAAAAAAAAAAAAAAATTTATTAAATGAGACTATAACAATATACTTAAGGTTGGAGTTAAGAAACAAACCAAATGCAGCAATTTATAAGTTATGAACTAATCAGTGTCTTGCTTACCAAGGAAAAAGGCAAATCCTAATAGTATGTATTCTTTACCCAATGACAATGTAAGAAAGGTCTTACACATGCTCATTCAAGATGAGGCTCTTAACATGCACCCCATCACTGCCTGGTTGTACTCAGCACTTTGAGTTTCCAGACCACAAAATAAATACTTGAAAATTCATCATGGTTCCATAAAACTATTGCACTGATCCCTTGGTGATTTTCTAAGGCCTTATTTTGTAAATGAAACATTGTGACAGACAAAAGGGAATAGACCTTTCTCATTTCTGAGTCATAATTAATTATTATTGTAATTAGCCACACACTCTATACAAACTTCTGGAATTAAATATACTGAAGTCAGCACCTTTAATTTTAGAACAATTAAGAGATACAGCTTTATGATTCAGTAAGAGGCCAAATGTCCTGGCCTGAACATTCCTGAGTAGGAAAGAATATTGCCAAAAAAAAATGACCACAGTATTGCTCTCAGCAATCACAGGATAAAGAAATGGAAGTATAGGATAATTATCTAATACTCAAAACCCACAAAATATCTTGGAACATACAAAAAAATCAATAAGAACTATTAATTCATTAGGGATTTAATGCAAAGATTTTAAACCATGGCTTTTACTTGCAAGATATATTTACAATAGATAGTTGTAGCATCGGTGAGGCTCAAATGCTTTCTTTCTAACTTTATTTCCCAGTAAACAATGCTAGTATTAATTGTAAACATGTGTAAACAAAAAATAAATAATATTAATCTAAGGAAGTAACCAACAAATTGTTAAGTCACCCCCAACTTCCAGGAATTAGCATAATTCTGTGACTCAGAAGTTAGGAGAGTCAAATGGATAACTCTGGAGACTAAATAAAATGGTCAGTAGATTTCCACAAAGCCAAAAGTAACTATAGTTAAATATCAACAGAAAGATATTGCCAGAAACTACCCAAACTACAGTGTCAAGAAAAAAAACAAAAATGAGTAATGGTAATAGCTTCAGTAATTATTTTCATGTGAATCCTACAGCTCAATCGAAAGTACTTGTCTTCTATAACTGTGACCACACTTCTCAAAGAAAATCCAAAAACCTTGTTGGAAGCTCTTCTAAACCTATACAAAAAATTAAATAAAATAATCATACAATACACATCTACTAGAATGGCTAAAATGAAAAAGACAGAAAACACCAAATGTTGGTGCAGCGGTAGAACAGTCAGGATTCTTACAGACAGGTGAGAGGAATATAAATGGAAACAACTTTGGAGAAAGGTTACATGGCATCTGCTAAAGATGAACACTCATGCGCAGTGATCCATCTTTCCCACTTCTAGATACATATCCAAGAAAAATTAGTACATTTGTATAACAAATCAAATGTCCTAGAATGTTTGGAACAATGCTATTTGCATTAGATCAAAACTGGAAATTACCCATGTATATATCAACAGTGGAAAGGAGAAATAGACTGTGGTATATTCACAAAACAGAATACTATACATCAACGAGAATGAACAATCTGCAACCACATGCAATGATGTGGCTGAATCTCACAAACAGAATGTTGAACAAAAGAAGCAACTGAAGTGTACTGTATGATTTCATTTATATGAAGGACACAACTTCCTAAACTAATCTATTTATTTTATTTTATTTTATTTTATTTTATTTTATTTTATTTTATTTTATTTTATTTATTTTGAGATGGAGTCTCACTCTGCTGCCCAGGCTGGAGTGCAGTGGTGCGATGTCGGTTCACGGCAAGCTCCGCCTCCCGGGTTCACGCCATTCTCCTGCTTCAGCCTCCAGAGTAGCTGGGACTACAGGCACCCGCCACCACGTCCGGCTGATTTTTTGTAATCTATGTTTTTTGATGCCAGTATAATGATAAACCATGTGACCAGAAAACAGTATGAAGGACAGTTTTGTGGAGTCCTGGTAATGTACTGCTTCTCAGTCTGAGTGCTAGCTACCCAGGATACGTTGAGTTTGTGAAAATGTATTAAGCTGTATGCTTATGTGTACTTTTCTGTATGTATATAATACTTCAATGAAAATTTTAAAATAAAAGAAAATAACAATAATTCATAAAAGCACTTTTCTAAACAAGCATGTTTCTTATATTTGTGAAGTTTAATTTAATTAAAACAGTTTCACTAATTGAATCAAAACAGCTCAAGTACATATCTGATGCTGTAGTATATTCTAAGGGAGTAAGATGGAAAAAAAAGGTTTTCGTGGTAGCAAAATTTACAATGATGCTGGGCAATATACCAGACACTCAGAAAACCATTAGGAAACAATAAATAATTGTTAATATTAATTGCTAATATAAATATGTTAATACAGTACACACTGATTTTCCAACTCTTAACATGTCATAAATTCTAAAATGCACCATTATTTTCTGTGCCAGTTAGAAAGGAAAAACACTTCCAATCAACCTATATAATATGCCACTGATTGTAAAATAAATTTCATTTAGGAGCCATTGAATTGTTTCACTGTTTAAAAAATGTTACTTAGTATGGATGAGAAAATGTGTCATAACACATTTTCTGCAGAAATAGTTAAGTACTGCAGACTTACTTGCTAGGAAGTCAGACTAGGAAAGTATACACATGGCAGGTGGATGCTTGTAGGACTTATATATTAAGAGGGACAAAAGATGGCCCTTGAAAGATGGAAAGGAAAGAAGTTAAAAGCTAAAAAGTGAGGTTATTTCAGGTTAAAGAAGCAGAAGTGCCGAGGCAGCAAAGTACCCAACACTGTGTAGGGGCAGACAAAAGATAGCCTAATTAGAGTGGGGAATGGAGTATTAGGAAATACCTGGAGATACATTTGGATGGCAAGGCCAGGCCAGATTATAGAAGGGCTGGAATTCCAACAAAAACTATTTGGACACCGTTCAACTGGCAGTAGACTTTAAAACAGGGGCAGGGCATGATGAAAGTGATATTTGAGGAAGCTTATCTTACTGGATTGGGTAGGGAAAAGTAGAAGTCAAGAAAGAATAAATTATTGCAGTAACCCAGGTGTGAAGTGATGAAGACTTGGGCAAGAGAGCTGACATTAGAGTGCATTAAATAAAATTTTCCGTAATATATCTGTATGATACATTCCATATATAAAACTAAATTTGATGTGGTGAACACAATTTTCTAAAAAAAAAAAAAACTACATGCTTTTCTTTTTTATTAAACATTTAAGATGAGAAAATTTAAATATATATATTTATCTCTAAATACATTTTGTGCAAGTAAGAGATGAATTAAAAAGACTTATAATGAGAAACAAGCATCCCCAACCTTTTCAAAGGAGATGCATTGTAGCTTTATCTTCAAGTTTCATAAGACCTAAGTTTTTTAAACACCTAATCAAGGAATCTCTTAGGTATTTACCTACTTAACTACATATGTTGGATGTTTACTTCATTTAAATTAGATATGACTATTAGTCATTCCAGCATATACACAATTGGGCTTTTCTTTTCTGCTCTTTCTCTGTTTCTCTGTTTCCACCCACTCCCCCCATCTCTTTTTCTTTTTCTTCCAATAGAAAATGCAGTATAAAGGCTGTAAGTGTTTGAAGCTCTGAGCCCTGCATGTTCTATTGGAAGAAAACTGTAACCAGAGCAGAAAAAGAGAGAGAGATGGTACAAAATCTATGTAGTCTTCATCACTGAGTTATGTAAATGAAGCTTATCTGTCTTTAGACAGATTCTCAGGGACACAGTAAGCATTTAGACACTTTTTAATTTAAAAAGGGAGATTACCAGTTGGTGAATCCTTATAGAATGACTACAAAATTGTAAAGAGACTACTTTTAAATCAAATTTGGTATCATATGCATGCCATAGAATCATTCCTTTGAGCCATAATACTATGAAAAGCATAGTATTACTGGCATAGCAAAAAAGACAACTGGAATTAATTTTTCCTTGGAAGTTTTATGGATTGCTGGTAGATGATTGGCGGCTATGCCTCCTTTATTCAGGATAGATAACTAAATGAGATAATGTGTCTGGCACAGGGAAATCAAATTATCTTCTTCTCCATAATCTTCTGATTAACCTAGTTATAGACATACAGTGATGTTTATAAATCTCAGTAACAGAGCAATAAGCAGTAAGCCTATACCTCAAGAAATCTAATTTAGAGGACTGAATATAGAAACATACTCCCTTACTATAGTGACATGTAGTGCAATCATACTAGTGGTTTAGAGAAACGGAAAAAAAAAAATCAGGAAATTTGTCACTAAAGTAATTTTTAACACAGGTAATAAGGAAATACTTAATATTTACATATGTAACATGATAATTTCAGATAATAATGGGATCATATTATTCAGTTCTCTGCTTCAACTATAATTCTCAATGGATATAAATGTTACCTAATGATTTTTCTTTTTTGCTTGTTAATTAGGATTATCTTTTTATTATTATTATTATACTTTAAGTTGTAGGGTACATGTGCACAACGTGCAGGTTTGTTACATATGTATACATGTGACATGTTGGTGTGCTGTACCCATTAACTCGCCATTTCCATTAGGTATATCTCCTAATGCTATCCCTCCCCCCTACTCCTTCCCCACAATAGGCCCTGGTGTGTGATGTTCCCCTTCCTGTGTCCAAGTGATCTCATTGTTCAATTCCTACCTATGAGTGAGAATATGCCGTGTTTGGTTTTCCTTTCTTGCGATAGTTTGCTGAGAAGGATGGTTTCCAGCTGCATCCATGTCCCTACAAAGGACACAAACACATCCTTTTTTATGGCTGCATATTATTCCATGGTGTATATGTGTCACGTTATCTTAATCCAGTCTGTCATTGATGGACATTTGGGTTGATTCCAAGTCTTTGCTATTGTGAATAGTGCTGCAATAAACATATGTGTGCATGTGTCTTTATAGCAGCATGATTTATAATCCTTTGGGTATATCCCCAGTAATGGGATGGCTGGGTCAAATGGTATTTCTAGTTCTAGATCTTTGAGGAATCGCCACACTCTTTTCCACAATGGTTGAACTAGTTTACAGTCCCACCAATAGTGTAAAAGTGTTCCTATTTCTCCACATCCTCTCCAGTACCTGTTGTTTCCTGA
>NW_016813373.1:4747409-4767390 GCF_001698545.2 Rhinopithecus bieti | reverse complement strand
TAAGCTGCATTTGGAGGGGAGATGCGCTCTGATTTTTTGAATTTCCAGCTTTTCTGCACTACTTTTTCCCCTTCTTTGTGGTTTTATCTGCCTTTGATGTTTGATGATGGTGACGTACTGATGGGGTTTTGGTGTGTGTGTCCTTTCTGTTTGTTAGTTTTCCTTCTAACAGTCAGGACCCTCAGCTGTATGTCTGCTGGAGTTTGCTTGAGGTCCACTCCAGACCCTTTTTGCCTGGGTATCAGCAGCAGAGGCTGCAGGAGATAGAATATTGCTGAACAGCGAGTGTTGCTGTCTGATTCTTGCTCTGGAAGCTTCATCTCAGGGTGTATCCAGCCAAGTGAGGTGTAATGTGTCGCTCTGCACCTAGTAGAGGTATATCTCCCAGTTAGGACCCACTTGAGCAGGCAGTCTGTCAGTTGTCCTCAGATCTCAACCTCAGAGAACCACTGCTCTCTTCAAAGCTGTCAGACAGGGACTTTTACATCTGCAGAGGTTTCTGCTGCTTTTTGTTTAGCTATGCACTGTCCCCAGAGGTGGAGTCTACAGAGGCAAGCAGGCCTCCTTGAACTGTGGTGTGCTCCACCCAATTCGAGCTTCCTGGTGGCTTTGTTTATCTACTTAAGGCTAAGCAATGGCAGGCGCTCCTCCCCCAGCCTTGCTGCTGCCTTGCAGTTAGATCTCCGACTGCTCTGCTACCAATGAGGGAGGCTCCATGGGCGTGGGACCCTCCAGGCCAGGTGTGGGATATAATCTCCTGGTGTGCCGTTAGCTAAGACCCTTGGTAAAGTACAGTATTAGGGTGGGAGTTACTGGATTTTCCAGGTGTTATGTTTCTCAATTTCCCTTGCCTAGGAAAAGGAATTCCCTTCCCCCTTGTGCTTCCCAGGTGAGGGGATGCCTCACCCTGCTTCAGCTCTCACTGGTCAGGCTGCACCTGCAGACCAGCATCAACTGTCCGAAACACCCCAGTAAGATGAACCCGGTACCTCAGTTGAAAATGCAGAAATCGCCCGTCTTCTATGTCACTCACGCTAGGAGCTGGAGGCTGGAGCTGTTCCTATTCCGCCTAATGATTTTCAAAAACCATATAATCATGGTCTTTATGTCTGTATGCCTCTATATGGGCAAACTAGCTATTGTACCTCCTTGTATGAGTTTGTCGAGATATTATCTATCCTTTTCTGTACAGTATCTTTATGAAGTAACTTAGTAATGTATCTTCATTCTTAAGAATAATGACTAATTTGCTTCTAATATACTGAATTGTTAATTCCTTTAATAACTTTTGCTCCTCTGAAGTTCTCCAACTTTTCACAGTTCTCATGACAAACAAGGACCCCTACCAAAGAAAAACATAAAGTGAAGGCATGTCCAAGGATGACATTATAAACCATTCTGAAAGATATATTAGTGTGATTTTTCTTTTTAATTATTAATGCTCAACTTGATAACATTTTAAGAGTATAGGTCTTCTGTTATTTGTAGTTATACTATTTTACCAGTTTATACAAAACAATCTTATTTGTGTCTCCAAAATCAATAATGTTCAATCCTTTGATATGACCAATGCCATTCTTTAAGACTTTTTTTCAGAATAATCAATATATGATATAATAAAGTAAAACTGCTCTGATTTTGAGATATCATGCTCTTTGCACTTTTCTTCTTTAGTCCCCCTTGGGTCCTTTATAAAATATTCCTCACAAAGTGTGATCAGCTTTCCCAAACAAGTGACAGTGTTTGATTGATTGACTTAGTAACCTGTTTCAGACACTTTCAAATCAATTTTGTTTCATGAGGGACTGCCAAGTTAGAAATTGCCCTCCTACAAATAACTAAAGCCATTAGGCAAAATATAGAAAGTAACTTTTTTTAGGTGTAACAGATAGAATAGGATTGTTACCCTTGAGAGATGACAAAAAAGTGAGATGAGCTCAGGATTTCTAGCTGGAGGCAATTTCCAGCCTGGAAATAAAATTCAGTTAAAAAGACAGAAATCTGAGTTGGGGAAGCTGAAGCAGTTAGATTTTAGGGGCAAAATTATAGAGAAAAGGGAGCTATGAAGACAAGAGCATCCAGATATCTGCATAGGGAGCCTTTTGATTCTTTGTCTAAATAACAAAGTGTGCATGCAAAAGGTAAGCCCCAGGAGGTTAAGAGAGAACCACTTTCTACAATGGAAAAATTACTTGCGATAAATAAGATAAAAATTCCTAGAGTTCACACAGGACCAGTAATTACATGAGTTCTTTTCAGCCTCATTGAAATAATGAGACCTCATTGAATACATGCTGAAATTAGAAGAGGCCACAAAAGGGCCACATCTTATAAGTAGAACTAAGTTAACCATGGAATAAAGGTATTTTTAAAACTCATTCTATAATAACTTTCTAAAGCCTCAAAGGATCAACCAAATCTACAAGTAACCCACTCTCTGTCATACAAGTCCAATGATTTTTAAATGAATACAACAAAATCCAATACTCAACAATAACTAATATCTAGCCTAGAATCCAAAATTACTAGACATATTAAAAAGAAAAAAAAAAAATCATGACCTATATCTAGTCAATTGAAACAGATCCTGAAATGACAGAAATGATAGAACTAGCAACTAATAACATTAATTATGAGGGGAATCCAAACGAAAATCACAATGAAATTAAAATACATTAGAATGGCTAAATTTTAGAAATTGAAAATGCACAAGGAACCATACAGCAATGTTCATAGGAGCTTTACCCGAAGTAAATAAGCACTAGAAAAAATTCCAATATCCAACAACAGGGAAATGGATAAACAAATTGTGGTATATCCATAAAGTCAAATGCACTAAGCAAAATGGAATGAACAATGATACACACAATAACTTGGGTAAATTTCAAAAACATTATACTCAATTTAAAAATCTAGACCAAAAATTTCCATTTATATGATATTTTTTAAAAGACTAAACCAATCAACTGAAAGAAAACAAATCAGTGGTCAACAGGCTGAATGACAGGGAGCAGAAGTGAGTGAAAAGGGGCATAAGGGAAGTTTCAAGGGTGGTGGAAATGTTCTGTATCATAATTGTAGTGGAATACATAAGCATATGCATTTGTCAAAATGCACACTTAATATGAATGCATTTTAGTTCATGCAGCCAAATAATACTGGTAGAAAGTATTTTGTGAGTATATTAGCATGTATTGAAATCTTATTTATATCAACAAGAATACAAAGATAAATGTCATAAGCATGCTTTCTTTGTGTTCATAATGAAGTAAAGTGAAAGACACACAAACACATATATATGTATATATTGTATTCACTCACTCGTTCTTTTCATTATTCAAAAGCATAGTAATTGAATATTACTTTAGGGTAAATTATTACAAGCATTTAAAACAAAACCTTTGTCCTCCCTGCCCTCAGGAGCTCACAATCTGGCACTAAAATAGAGATCAGAGAAATAAGAGAGTACGATGAAAGAAAAGAGAGATTCAAGTAGGCACAAGAATTCAAGAGGCAGCTATGATGAAGGACTCTACCTTTCGCCATCTTTGTAAATGCTCTCCCTCACCAGCTATAAATAAAGAATACATTTTAGGCCTTGATTTTGTCAAATATGAGCAAAATTGTCATCTTATAATCTTTGAAGAGTTGAATACATTATAAATAATTATTTCTCATGGTTGAAAGCCCAAGGTGATGGCATCAGATGAAAAAATTCATAAAATATGCTTCACTTGCTATTTCCATCCTAAAAGCTAAGCATTATTTTTATCATTCTTTATATTATAATTTCTGAAGTGGGAAAATGGTGACTTACAGGCTTATGGCTTTACATAAATGAATTCCAAACAATTTCATTTTTCTGTGGCAATGAACCCATATCAATGCTTTTCAAACTTTTTTTAAAAAACAAGATACTTTTGTCAAATCAAATAGTACACGGAAAAAAATGTAAAACAGGTAAAAGCCAAACTGTTCCAAGATCTACCCCAAACAAACTCTGCAGAGCGCTGTTTAAAATCACTTAGTTGCATAATCAAACAATAACATTAAAACTGAAAGAAAAGCATTCATTTATTTGACAACACATTAATTTCCTCAGTATTCTATCAGGTAGGCAACAATAAGCTGTGAATGCTCCATGTGAGTTTCATTAGCATTGCTTCATTCCATAACTACATATAAATCAATGATTATCTATAAAGTCTACTATGGTCAATGCAGCTAGCCCCATAAGTTTATGTGCCCTTCAAAATAACTCTTATATACTAATCTTCTAAAACAAAAATAAATGTAATTTTCTCAAAAAAAGTTATTAAGACTGATAGATCTTCAAATACAAAATGAATAGTTGTCCATTTGGATGCTAGTCCTTTCTACATCTGTTTAGGGTAGACATTTCTAAAAGAAAATTATCTTATGAAATTCAGAATTTCAACTTCCAGACCGGCATCTAAAAGAGGAAGTACAGGGAAAATTCCAAAAATGAGAAACACTATAGAAGACTTCTCAAAAAATTTTGAAGCTGAAAAAATACTCAGAACAAAGTTTGGATGTGAATACAAATGGAATTTTACTTTATAAAAACCATCTATTTCTTCTGAGTTTACTTTTGAAATTTCACCTGAAAATGAACTTTATTCTGTTTAATATTGCAGACTGAATTCATAAATGACTTTGTCTAAATTCATATGTTCAGCATTATGTCTTATTCTACATTTCCAATAAAAATGATGGACACTGTGATAGGGGCAAGAGGGAGAGAAATTCTAGGCAGAAAAGGGCAGGTCCCCAGAAAAAGTCCCACCCTCAAGCCAAAAGCCTGAAACTGCAGCGCAAAGTGAGAACTTATATCCCTGTTTTCCCACTGGAATGTTGTCCTTTCCTAAACCATGCATGGCTCCAGCTCACCCCATCTTGTGCCTATAAAGACCCCAGACTCAGCTGGCAGAGAGGAGAAGAAGCTGGACACTGGGGACTATGCCTAGACATCGGAGAGTAAAAACTTGACTTCAGGGGGACAGTTTGACAGCATAACTTTGGAGAAGAATTTGATCAGAGATGCCAGACTTCAGGGGAAGATTGCTTTCCCACCACATCCCCTTTTCAGCTCCCCTTCCCACTGAGAGCCACTTTCATCAGCAATAAAATCCCCCACATTTACTATCCTTCATTTCATTCATGCAACCTCATTTTTCCTGGATGCCGAACAAGAGCTCTGGAGCCACAAGTGCAGATACCAAAGGCTGTCACACTGGTCCTTTGCCCTTGCTGGTAGAGGGCAGCCACCTCACGCAAAATGGCAAAGGGCCCGCTGAACTGTTAACATTTAAGCCATCTGCCAACAGCAGAGCTAAACGAGCAAGAATTCAAGAGGCAGCTATGATGGAGGACTCTTACCTTTTGCCATCTTTGTAAATGCTCTCCCTTACCAGCTATAAATAAAGAATACATTTTAGGCCTTGATTTTGTCAAATATGAGCAAAATTGTCTTCTTATAATATTTGAAGAGTTGAATACATTATAAATAATTATTTCTCATGGTTGAAAGCCCAAGGTGATGGCATCAGATGAAAAAATTCATAAAATATGCCTCACTTCACAGGTCTTCTGGGACTTTGGGAGTCACAAACATCCCTGGATGGATGCTGCCGCAAAGATTTTGCTCCTGCTGGTGCGCAAAAGCCCTGACTGCAGCTCCTGCACATGCTCACCTGCGCGCTCCCTCCCTCAAGGGGTGGATGTCGTTGTATTTGGACACAAGGCCACCCTGCACATGATAAAGCTATCAGAAAGACAACTCCTTTCTTCTTCCATTTACATGGGGGTTATTAACACTAATACATAGCAGTAGAACTGAGATTTTACTCCAGATTCTTCTGGTCCAAATCCCAACTTCATTCCCCTATTTCATTCCTTCAAACATTCATTCAACAAATATTATGTATCTAGAAATCTACTATATGCCTGGCACTCTGGTAGGCGGCAGAAATATTAAAAATTAAAGACAGAAGCAGGTCTTTCTCTTGTGGAGTTTACAGCCTAGAACAGCAAATGCACTGTTATTATTATACAACATGATAATATGAAGAGAGAAGGACAAAGGTCAGGCAACTTTCTCAAATTTAGTTGGTAGTTGGTTATTGCAACAGGTGCTGGAAACTTTTCCAGGAGTAAGGAAGAGACTATTTAAAGTCTCAGAGGAAAAAGCATGATATATCAGTGAAAGTTAAACAAACAAAAAAACAAACAAACAAAAAAAACATTATAACTGGACCTACCATGATTCACATCTACATTAAATTTGGCTATCCCCTAGTATGGAATTACCTGCAATTATCAATCTCCTTTTTGTACTTTTGTTTTACGTTCTATCCTTTTTTTCCATCAACCTAAGTTTTTATGGATTGTTCTAGACCAAAGTGCTTCTTTGTGACTTCCAAAATGTCCATTCCATTGTTGGACTCCTTGTGCCAAATCTTTACTGAAAACTCAAGATACCTCCTAACCCCAAGGAAAATATATCCCTCATCTAGGCTAGTCTCATCTCCAACAACTCTATTTGATGAAAGTTATTCATTATCCCATACCCCGTATATCTTAGAGATTGAACCCAGGGCAGCCTTTTCATTCCTCACTCCTACCTGCTCCACAATGGATACAGCTCTGCTCCTTTGAGACTTGTACCATCTCACTTTATTGCTGCCTCACCACTGTTTCCTCATTTATTGAAGACTCTGTTTCCTGGCTCACTGTCTCTCCATAGCAAGTCTTATTGTCACTACAGTGATATCCATATTCAGATAGATGGCCTATCCAACTCGTTGACCTGTCGATGACCTCCTCAACTCTTCTAACCCTCCTCACTGCTCCATTTCGCCCACATATTCCCAAGGCCAACCAATGAACTTGCCATCAACTGGGGTTGCTCCAGACATCTTACTTTCTCACAACCATCTGCAAATCCTCCAGCCTCTTTACTCAGATGCTTCCTCTACAACACATTTGCACCATAAGAACCTGCCCTATATCTACTTTTGCTCAATATTGAATCCTTAAAGTATAACACATAGCAAGTAGGCATCCACAATTTTATGGAATGAATACATAAATAAATGAATTAGTGACTTAATGTTAAAAATATAAATAAATAAGATAATGGTAAGGAGACAGTCAAAAGATCACATGGGTCAGGAGAGGTGATTCACACCTCTAATCCCAGCACTTTGGGAGGCCAAGGTGGAAGAACTGCTTGAACCCAAGAGTTTGAAACCAGCCTAGGCAACAGAGGGAGATTCCCTCTCTACAAAAAATTTAAAAATTAGCTGGGCATGGTGGTGCACACCTGTAATCCTAACTACTCAGGAGGTTGAGGTGGGAGAATTGCTTGGGCCTGGGAGGTCCAGGCTGCAGTGAGCAGTGATCACACCACTGCACTCTAGCCTGGGCAACAGAGTAAGACCCTGTCTCAAACAAAACAAAAGGCCATATGGTGAGAGACTAAGCAAGATACTAGGCAAGGAAAGGATTGGTTGACTGGGACAGCAATTATGAAAATAGAATGGAAAGCATTTTACCAACTAAATAAATGTGGACAGCAAATGAAGAGAGGATGACTCAGGACACTTGAGCCTGGATAACTGGATAACTGGTAATATCAAGAGCAAAGAGGAATACTAAAGAAGAACATGTCCAATGAGGAGCTTCTATCTTACAGGTATTGGGAGAATAGTCAGATTAAGATAACCAAAGGGCAGTCTGAATATAGGATGATAGCTGAAGAAGCAATCAGGGCTGAACACTTGGACATCATCTGTACAGAGTAAAAAGGAAAGCAGTAAGATCCATTCATTCAAAACATTTAGTTAATAACTATTAATTGAATACATGCCAAATGTCAAACACTGTTTTAGGCAAAGACAAAGGATATGTAATATAAATTAGATAGAAGTATTGTAAAAATGAAGTAGATAGTGGTGTAGAATACAGACCCCAAAATCATCTAGAAAATATATTAGCAAATCAAATCTAATAGCACACCAAAAAGATAATACATCACAATCATGTGGGTCTTATTCCAGGGATGCAAAGATGGTTCAACATCCACAAATCACTAAATACATAAACAAACAGAATTAAAAACAATAACCATATGGTCATCTCACAGATGCAGCAAAAGCATTTGACAAAATCCACAGTCCCTTCATGATAAAAGCCCTCAACAAACTAGGCATCCAAGGAACATGCCTCAAAACAATAAAAACCATATACAACAAACCCACAGGTAACATCATACTGAATGGGGGAAAGTTGGAAGCATTCCCACTAAGAACTGGAACAAAATAAGGATGACCACTCAGCACTCCTATTCAACATAGTGCCGAAAGTCCTAGCCAGAACAATCAGTGAAGATTAAACAATGAAAAGCATCCAAATTAGAAAAGAAGTTAAATTACCTCTGTTTGCTAATCACATAATCTTATACCTAGAAAACTC
The DNA here is from genome assembly GCF_001698545.2 of Rhinopithecus bieti. Lineage (NCBI taxonomy): Eukaryota > Metazoa > Chordata > Mammalia > Primates > Cercopithecidae > Rhinopithecus > Rhinopithecus bieti. The sequence continues at coordinate 4,758,894 of NW_016813373.1, read as the reverse complement.
TAAAGACTCCTAGGTACTGGTACCAAAACAGAGATATAGACCAATGGAACCTCAGACCTCAGAAATAATACCACACATCTACAGCCATCTGATCTTTGACAAACCTGAGAGAGAACAAGAAATGCGGGTAAAGGATTCCCTATTTAATAAATGGTGCTGGGAAATATTGGCTAGCCATAAGTAGAAAGCTGAAACTGGATCCTTTCCTTAACTCCTTATACGAAAATTGAATCAAGATGGATTAGAGACTTCAACTGTTAGACCCTAATTACCATAAAAACCCTAGAAGAAAACCTAGGTAGATACCATTCAGTGACATAGGCATGGGCAAGGACATATGTCTAAAACCACCAAAAGCAACGGCAACAAAAGCCAAAATTGACAAATGGGATCTAATGAAATAAAGAGCTTCCTGCAACAGCAAAAGAAACTACCATCAGAGTGAACAGGCAACCTACAAGAAGGGAATGAATTTTTGCAAATCTACTCATACTGACAAAGGGGCTAATATCCAGAATCTACAAAGAACTCAAACAAATTTACGAGAAAAACAACACCCCATCCAAAAAGTGGGCAAAGGATGTGAACAGACATTTCTCAAAAGAAGACATTCATACAGCAACCAGACACATGAAAAATGCTCATCATCACTCGCCATCAGAGAAATGGAAATCAAAACCACAATGAATACCATCTCACACCAGTTAGAATGGGCAATCATTAAAAGTCAGGAAACAACAGGTGGCTGGAGAGGATTGGAAGAAATAGGAACCACTTTTACACTGTTGGTGGGATGTAAACTAGTTCAAACCATTATGGAAAACAGTATGGCAAATTCCTCAGGATCAGAATTTAGATGACCTTACATTAATGAACCCAGCCATCCCACTGACTGGGTAATATACCCAAAGGATTATAAATCATGCTGCTATAAAGAACATGCAACACGTATGTTTATTGCAGCACTATTCACAATAGCAAAGACTTGCAACAACCCAAATGTCCATCTGTGACAGATCTGGATTAAGAAAATGTGGCACATATACACCAATGGGAATATTATTGCAGCCATAAAAAAGGATGAGTTTGCGTCCTTTGAGGGACATGGATGCAGTCTGGAAACCATCATTCTTAGCAATAACTATCACAAGAACAGAAAAACAAACACCGCATGTTCTCACTCATAGTGGAACTGAACAATGACATCCTTGGGGACTTTGGAAGGGGGAACATCACACATACGGAGCCTATCTGGGGAGGGGGGAGGGGGGAGGGATTTGCATTGGGAGTTATTACCTGATATAACATGACCGAATTGATGGTGCCTGACGAGTTGATGGGTGCAGCACACCAACATGGCACAAGTATACATATGTAACAAACCTGCACGTTATGCACATGTACCCTAGAACTTAAAGTATAATAATAAAAAAAAGAAAAGACTCCTAGACTTGATAAGCAACTTCAGTGAAGTTTCAAGATTTCAGAATATGAAATCAATGTACCAAATCAGTAGCATTTCTATTCATCAATAATATTTAAGATGAGAACCAAATGAAGAATTCAATCTCAATTACAATAGCCATTCAACAGAAAAACAAATACTGCATGTTCTGACTTATAAGTGGGAGCTAAATAATGAGAACCAATGGGGACAAAGAGGGGAACAACAGACACTAGGGCCTACTTGAGGGAGGAGGGAGTGAGCAGAGAGGAGTGGGAAAAATATCTATCAGATACTATGCTTAGTACCTAGGTGACAAAATAATCTGTATACCAAAACCCTGTGACACAAATTTGCTTATACAAACCTGCACATGTACCTCTGAACCTAAAATAAAAGTCAAGAAAAGGAAAAAATAGCCATACAAAAAAGTAAAATACCTAAGAATATATTTAACCAAGGAGGTGAAAGATTTCTACAAGAAGAATTACAAAATACTGATGAAAGAAATTATAGATGACATAAACAAATCAAAAATCATCCTGTACTCATAGATTAGAATAATCAATATTGTTAAAATGTCCATAATGCCCAAAGCAATATGCAGATTCAATGTAATTTCCATCCAACTACCAACGTTATTTTTCAGAGAATTAGAAAAAAAATTCTGAAATTAATATTGAACCAAAAAAGAGCCTTATAGCCAAAGTAATCCTAAACAAAAAGAACAAAACTGGAGGCATCACATTACCTGACTTGAAATCATACAAAAGGAGAGCGTGGTACTGGTTTAAAAAAAAAAAAAAAAAAAAAGATACATAGATCAATGAAATAGAATAGAGAATCCAGAAATTAAGCCACATACCAACTGATCTTCAACAAAGTCAACAAAAATATACAATGGAGAGAGGACACTCTATTTAATAAATAGTCCTGGGAAAATTGGATAGCCATATGCAGAAGAATGAAATTAGATCCTTTGTATCTTTAACAATATGCAAAAATCAACTCAAGATGGGTTAAATACTTAAATGTAAGAGCTGAAACTATAAAAATTCTAGAAGAAAACTTAGGAAAAGCTCTTCTAGACCTTGATCTAGGCAAAGAATTTCTGACTAAGACCTCAAAAGCAAATGTAAAAACCCAAAAATAGATAAATGGGACTTAAACAAAATACCTCCTGCAGAGCAAAAGAAATAACCAGTGGAGTAAACAGAAAACCAATAGAAAGGGAGAAAATATTTGCAAATTATACATCTGACAAAGGACTAACATCCAGAATCTAGAAATAACTCAACAAGAAAAACAAAAAACGAAAGTGGGCACATTAAAATGTGGACAAAGGATATGAACAGATAGTTCTCCAAAGATATACAAGTGGCCAACAAACATATGAAAAAAATGTTAATCATTACTAATCATCAGAGAAATGTGAACTAAAACCAAAACAAGATCCCATTTCTGACCAGTCAGAAAGGCTATTACTAAAAAGTCAAAAAAGAGCAGATGTTGGCAAAGTTGCAGAGAAAAGAGAACGCTTACACACTGTTTGTGGGAATGTAAATTAGTGCAACCTCTACAGAAAACAATATGGAAACATTGCAGAGAACTAAAAACAGTACTACCATTTGACCCAGCAAACCTGCTACTGTATATCTACTGAAAGGAAAAAAATTGTTATACCAAAAAGACACCTGCACTCCTGTGTTTATCATAACACTATTGAAAAAAAGTCATGGAATAAACCACAGTGTTCATCAATGCATGACTGAATAAAGAAAATGTGGTGTATATACCCAATGGAATACTATTCTGCCATAAAAAAAGAGTGAAGTCATGTCATCTGCAGCAATGTGGAGGGAGTTGGAGGCCATTATCTTAAGTTAAATAACTCAAAAACAGAAAATCAAATACTGCATGTTCTCACTTGTAAGCAGGAACTAAACAATAGGTGCACATGAACATACTGAGGGGAATAATAGATACTTGGGACTACAAAATGTGGGGAGGGTGGTGGTGAGGGTTGAAAAATTACCTACTGGGTATATGTTCACTACTTGGGTGTTAGGTACTCTAGAAACCCAAACCTCACCGTTATGCAATATCTCCAGGTAACAAACATGTACATATGCCCCCATACAAGTAATAAAAAAAAAAGTAGGATAATGTCAATAGGACAGAAAATGAGGGGTGTTCTTTTAAATAATGCTATCAGGAGAAAGAGGCATTTAAGTAGATAACTAGATGACTTAAGGAAAGGAGTTATGACTGGAAACAAAGGAATAATTGAATCATAATATCAAGAGATAGAGTAAGAATAGAGGTTAGCCAAAATTGGGAAACACATTTGGGATAAGAGGAGTAAGAAGTATCAGTAAAGGAGGCAGAGAAGGAATAGAGATCTGTCAGGAGAGAACATCATATCACAGATGCTCAGGGCAAGAGGTTTCAAAAAAGCAAAATGATCAATAGTGTCAAATTTTACACAAGGAAATGAGGACTGAGGCAACAGTTATTGTAATACATGAAGAGAACAGTTGTAATTGAGTGAAGAAGGGAAGGCCTGTACTTAAGGAAGAAGCAAAGCAGAAAGTAGAATTTGGTTCATGATTTTGCTTCTGGACAGGGGAGACTTGATCCCTCTCCTCAGAGATTCCAAAATCTGGCATCTTGAGACATCATATCTATGTCTGATTTGTTCTTACATCCTCATAGCTCATAGCATACAGTCTTGCTTATAAACCTGTAACAAGAGTATATGAAGTATGTTTGAAATTTTTTTTGTTAGTGGTAATGTCTTCACTATTTTTATTTATTTTAAAAATAATACCTATGCAGTAAACAATAAGGTAAGACGTAAAAGAAAAAATACTAAAATTATCCATAATCATACTATCCAGTGGTTGCCATTATCAACATTTTAGGTATGACTTTTCATTTGTCTAAGAAATATGCATACATAAATGTAAATGAAATATATTTTAAACTGCAATCTTAACCCCAGAAACATATACTTTTAAAGAAACATTGTTCAAATTAATAATTTTACTTGTTTTTATTAATGTATTATTTAAATTTATTGTATTATATTATAATATTATTGCATTAATTTGTTAATTTAATAAATATTATTTGAATAAATAATGGCCAAATTTTCACAAATGCATTCACTAGTTCCTGAAGACTTTCTTCCTTTCTACAGATGGCACTGATATTCAAATTTTAAATGGTTTAACTATATCATGTGTCTTTTCCTAAGTTCATAATAAAAGAAGTTAATGAAATAACCCAACAATCATATTTTAAAGTACATAAATTTCTTGTCTATTTAAAATTATGACTAGAATTCTGAAATTTTGTTTCCTTTCTCTTCATTCAATCACTCATACCAAAGCTGTTTAAATTTTGTGGTATATGATTTTAAAGTACATTTTTCTTCTGGGGTCTGCAACAAGAAAGAGAAAACCATTTGTAATTTTTGTCGCAAAGCCAAATCATGACCAAAACATTACAAGGGAACTCTCAAAAGTAGCTCATACCATCTCTCAAAAGATTTTGCTTTTATAACCCTATTACAGTCAATTCATTCTTGGAATGCATAAGGAAACCTGGAAAATATACGAAGCATAGACTCTGTTTCCATTTATTTATCCTGGGTCATAAGAAAATTTCTCAAATAAAACTTCCCTTACTTTGACTCTTAACTCTTTGCTATTGCAGAATCAGAAGCCAAAACTAGATGGTCCTTGATGTATATTTTTAGGTTGAACCAAATGCAAGCAATGACAAATCATGATATATGTTTAGTATTTAAATGGCATTTGTAACTTAATATTTTCATGGAACTGCTTGCTGCTTCATTAGGTAAGCTCACTGTTTTCAAAGCCATCCATTGGTTCATAATATACAGAAATATTTAAAATAAGACCTTCAGTTTTCTTCATACTTTGTATACTAAATGGTTTAAACTGCTTTAAAAAAATTCATATGTTTTTTCCAAAGATTTAAATTATCTTTAATTGATACAATTATTTCTGCTAGAGATAATAGCCAAGAGTTTCCTACTTTAAAACAGTATGTACCTGCTGTGTTTAGTACAAAAGTTACAACTTTTTCTTTCAGATGAATAGCAATTATATAATGGAGTTCCTGGGTAGGTAATTATGAAAAGTAAGTTACATAAGTTGTATAATTATATAAGATCTTCTATGTCTAGAGATTAACAACAGCCAATTTGGCCCAAATTATTCAATTATCATTATTAAAGAAATAATACTATTGTGTTTTCCCCTCAATTACATAAATGTAAGGGCAGCAGGCAATTCTTGCTCAGCAGAAAAGATGTAATAACAAAACTTTTGCATTTTTCTACTTTCTGTGAGATAGAATTAGTTGCTTATTATTCAATCATAGGTGCTTTTTAACAAAAAAAAACTTGAAAAGGAATATCTTAAAATTAAATATATAAAATACGAAAGGAAATATCCAAATTGTTGAGGCTGTTGAAAACTGCTCAGTAGAATTTTATTTGTCTCATCATTGATGCAATTTTTTTTATGTTCCCTGTGTTCCTTTGCAGTTCCCAATGGGTAAACTCTTCAAGAGATCATGGTCAGCAATTTCAAAGGCTAACAAGTTGTTTCAGTTTTAAATATCAAGCATTTGGGACTACTTTTCTCAAATCAAATCTTTAGTTTCCACCACAACTCCAGTAAAAATAAAGACCAAATGGGGAGAACAGGTACTCTCTTTCGAGACAGTGTGGATTATTCATGAGATTTTTCAAAGACTTTGAGGTTGACACAGTAACTTTTCGGTAGTTAAGATTTTTACAAACCCAGAATTAGCTATGCAGGTAATTGACTGATTCAGTTATCTCTAACATCGCATAGTCAAACTTGATATTTTATTTAGCTTCTAATCAAAATAGAGTCAGCTAAACAAATAGGTTTATTTCTTTTTCTATCTGATTTGGTCCTGTTGAAAAGCATCCAACTTACTGGCTAGTGTTTATCCTTAAGCAACATTTCCTTCTTTTCTAAGAAATATTCCTTGAAGCATTTATATAAGCTTCTTTCTCCTTAAAGATAGGTCTTCTGTGCTTTTTTGGTATTTTAGGAAGAAGCTTTAATGAGTGATGTCCATTCTGTTTTCTGATTTTTATATTAGGGATCAGATACCATGGTTGTCTTATGGGATAATACTTTCATACTGAAACGTACGTTTCACAGGCAATGAGTTCTGTTGTATAGAGATGATCCCACTGCACATTACAGAATGTATTGCTGCAGTTTATAACTAGTGCTTCAAAACAGTTCCCAGAGTCCATATACAAAATCATGAAATGAAAGATAGGCACTCTCATTTTGCAGGGTTTATCCTTTTAAATCATGTATTCCCCACTCTCCATCCCATATCTGGTCCCATCCCCTGCTGTTTCAGACTTGCAGGAGAGCTCTGCTTGACTTCTGGTATATTTTTTCTAAATGATATTCTGTTGAGAGCAGTCATCTCCATCCATCCTCTCCCCCCAACATTTGTGAGAAATATTTGTACTCTTTAAATGTCATTACAAAAACTGTTCACAGGCTCAGAAACCTACAGGCAAAGATACTTTTTAAGCAATTTAGGACTTCATGTTTTATTTTATCTAAACAAATGGAAACATGAAGTACACATGGCTTCATTTAAGCATATTCGTGACCTATAAGCACTCCCAGGTGCCTGGGAGTGAAAAGGTAACTATGTGACGGGAACATTAGCATTCCTAGCACATACTCATACAGATAACATGTCAATCTTAGCACAAAAAAAAGAGAAAGAAAGCATTCCACTGAAACTGAAGTTCAGGGACGCATTCCTTTTCTGTTGTGTTTGTCGATGTGGAGACATACATTTATTTTAAAGAATCGGCTCTGAACATCTCTGTTCTATTTTCCACAGGTGAATTCATAGAAGGGATAAGTGGAAACATTTACACGTTGTTTTCACACATTTCCTGTAGCTCTCTAGAACATTATAATTGTCCCTGATACATTTTCAAATTTCAGAGGAAACACCCGTTTCTACTTATTTTCAAGGTCAGCAGTAAGGTTTTGTTTTTGGAATAATTTCTAGAGTGAAACTCGGGAATGGGGAAAAACAAAATGGCAGATATCTCATTTTAGAGCACTAATTGTCCAAAACCCCAAGTTTCAGAGTCTCATCATTGAGCCATATGCAGAAGGCTAAAGTCTAGTCCTAAATGGTCTAAAGTCTAGTCCTAAATGGCCATTAGCCAAAATAGTAGGAAGAGGCTATGCCAAATTCATATGCCAGCAAAGTTTACCGTTTTTTCTCATGTAAGTATTGAACTCACGGAAGAAACTAACAAGAGAAATAAGTCCAGTACTCTCTAATCTATGAGGCTTTTCATTGCCAGGATTTGAATTTTTCATGGATGTGTTGCAAATTGTCACTTTATTTTCCTGGGTTCAGTTTATTTCCTTTGAAATACCTAGTAAGCTCAACTCTCCTCTTCCTATTAGAAAACCAAAAAAGATCACTAGAACATTTTGACTAGCATGTATCACTAAATAAAAATAATAGCAGTTAATATTTATTAATATGTTCTAAACCCAACAACACTATGAAGTAGGAACTATCATTCATCTCCACTTACAGATAAGGAAACTGACACACAGAAAATATCTAAGGTCATATGGCTGGGATATGTGCCATGGTCCCAGAGCATTAGTCTTAACTACCACACAATACTGCTTGTGCTGAATGTTTTCTGTTTGCCCCTCCAGCTTCATTCTCTAATAATCATTTCCATCTGACTTTGCACCCTGGGATGCTGATCTTTTTTTTTTTTTGAGACAGAGTCTCGCTCTGTCACCCAGGCTGGAGTGCAGTGGCACGATCTCGGCTCACTGCAACTTCTGCCTCCTGGGGGCTCAAGTGATTCTCCTGCCTCAGTCTCCCCAGTAGCTGGGACTACAGGCGCATGCCACCATGCCCAGCTAATTTTTGTATTTCAGTAGAGACGGGATTTTGCCATGTTGGTCAGGATGGTCTCTATCTCTTGACCTCGTGATCCGCCCGCCTCGGCCTCCCAAAGTGCTGGGATTACAGACGTGACCGCGGCCTGGGATGCTGACTTTTATGGAACGCCTCAACAGGGCTCCTTGGTTCCCTAGCTTCCAGTTGGATTTGGGAGAATGAAAGGCACCAGGAAATAGGAAGGAGTTGGGTACATATTACCCTGGTTCCATCGTTATAGAGCTTCAGTTACTGATACCCTGCCTCTGTAATAGATAATTACAGAACTAATTATTTATTGAAATGCTATTTATTGTTTAATTGTACATTTGAAAACAACTTAAAGAGTATAATTGGGTTGTTTGTAACTCAAAGATACCTGCTTGAGAAGATAGATACACCATTATCCATAATGTGCTTATTTCATATTGCATGCCTGTATCAAAACATCTCATGGACCCATAAATATATACACCTACTATGCACCCACAAAACTTTAAAAAATAAAAAAAGAAATGTTTTTATTGTAATGTTAGCATCTATTGGAATCAGACCAATAAAACAGGCTGGTAAGATTTTTTCGAGGGAAGGGAATGTTACAGGACATGAGTTGGGGGAGGTGGGAAAAAGGATAGGGAAGCTCAGGACAAGAAAATTATCTAAATAACAGTGGGTCTTTTGTGTTAGCTTCTCTGACACAGGGATATAGCATCTGTAAGAAACTTTGAGATTTCCAGCTTGGACTTTTTCTTACACCAAAAGGAAGCATTAATTAAATCAACTGACAACCCACCCAGCATATAAATAAAGGAGTAACACTGCAATAGTTTAGTTCCTTGTCTGTATTCAAAGGTGAATTAAGGACATCCTTGAGATGTATTGTAAATTGCGTTTCCAAAATGTAATACCATACAGTGATTTATAGACCACTGATGCTTGGCCAAATAATTTCTTCACTTTGGTTTCCCTTTTATGTTAAATAAAGATGAAAGAGTCCTAGATCTTCTACTTAATCATTGTTCTTTAAAAAAAAAGTAAAAACAGAACGCAGTAAAAACTTCACTTTAGCTCAAGAGAGAGTTGATATAAAATATATCCCCCAGGTTAAGAAACTGATTAAATAGGTTAAGAGAGTAAAATATAATACTGCACTTTCCTTTAGAAACAGTAGATGAAAAGTCTTGAGTAAAACGAAAGGACTCAGTGCATGTGTGGCTTCCCTGCAGTTCTTGTGTCTATTAAATGTGAAGATTCCAGTATAGCATCTATTTTCCCTAGAGTTCGTAATGTTTTCATAATAGAATAATTTGGAACAGTGAGAAAAAAGAAATGACTCAATTACATGCCAAAATTTTGCAAATACAATTTTAACACTGTCACAATGCTTCCTATTAACAAAATCTTCCATGGTGGTAGCTTTCTTTAAGGAATATTGACTTATGCAGTTCCAATAGGAGCTTCACAATATCTTTTTTTTTCACACACATTGAAAACTGTCCAACCTCTTCCTGGATTCTCCTACTCAGATTTATTTCCCAGTAACAATCAGGCATCTAATTTCTAGCAAACATGATGGTACAATTTTCCTCATTTTAAAAGCATAATACCAACACTACCAGTGTTATAATAACACTAGTTAATATTTGTTGGGCACTGCTCTGTGCCAGACCTTGTGTGGAACATTTAAGTGCATTATCTCACTTAACCTTAGAGCAAATTTCTGAAAAGGATAATTCTATTGTCTCCATTTTACAAACAGGGAAACTGGGACTCACAGATCCCATGTCACAAAGAAATATACAAGTTTTATCATTTAGGATGCATTTACTTTAAGGTAACTGAATACTCAACTCAAATTGGCTTGAACAAAAAGATAATTTCCTGAACTCCGGTGGTTTAGCAGTAGGATGGGTTTGATTGTTGACTTAATCCAAGATACTCCTAGCTAAAATTCCTTTGGTCTCATTAGCCCAAAGTAAATCAAACATCCTTTCCTGCACCAATTAGTGAGGTGGTAAGAATTGCTATGATGGATAGATAAATAAAGGCTCAGCCCTATTGTCAGCATCAAACTCTAGTTTATAAAAATGGACAACTTTAGCAATGCTTCTTTCTAGTGCTATTCTGCTGAAGCTAAATTTAAAGATTACAATATCAGTTGATGATCCAGGAGAGAAACACTAACAACAAGCCAGTGGGTTAAGTTTCTGTAATATATCCATATTTATAAAATTTTCCGAATTTACACCAAGTTTTTATAAATTATTATTCTTACAAAGTATCTAGTAATTGTCAGAATTATTAAAAATTATTAGAACTATAAAAATTATGTATAATATCATGCTGTATTAGTCCTTTCTCATGTAGCTATAAAGAACTGCCTGAGACTGGGTAATTTATAAAGGAAAGAGGTTTAATTGACTCACAGTTCTGCATGGCTGGGGAGGCCTTAGAAAACTTACGATCATGACGGAAGGGGAAGCAAACACATCCTTCTTTACACAGTGGCAGGAGAGAGAAGTGCTGAGTGAAGCAGGGAAAGGCCCCTTATACAACCATCAGATCTTGTGAGAACTCCACTCGCTATCATGAGAAAAGCATGGGGGAAGAGCCCCCATAATCTAATCACCTCCAATGAGGTCCCTCCAATGACATGTGGGGATTATGGGAATTACAATTCAAGATGAGAACTGATTGGGGGGTGGCAGGGGGAGACACAGCCAAACAATATCACATGCCACTTAATAAAGGTTCTAGGGCTTATAGTTTCTCTATAGGGCTTAGTTTCTCCATTTAACGCACTATATTATTTCAATTTTATGTAACTCAATTTTCCTCGGTTATGTGGTCATAAATGGAGTCACATTCCCAGGACACACTTTTTTTTTTTTTTTTTTTTTTGTCGTTGTTGTTGTTTTTTCTGGCTCTGAAACCCACTACTAATAAAGACCTATGGTTCTTCTTAAATTTAAACCCATTTGTTTGAGGAATTTTTTTTTTTTTTTTTTTTTTTTTTTT
>NW_016813373.1:4745087-4746989 GCF_001698545.2 Rhinopithecus bieti | reverse complement strand
GGAGTGCAGTGGCCGGATCTCAGCTCACTGCAAGCTCCTCCTCCCGGGTTTACGCCATTCTCCTGCCTCAGCCTCCCAAGTAGCTGGGACTACAGGCACCCGCCACCACGCCCGGCTAATTTTTGTATTTTTAGTAGAGACGGGGTTTCACCGTGTTAGCCAGGATGGTCTCGATCTCCTGACCTCGTGATCCGCCCGTCTCGGCCTCCCAAAGTGCTGGGATTACAGGCTTGAGCCACCGCACCTGGCCTTTTTTTTTTTTTTTTTTTTTTTTTTTTTAAGATGGAGACTCACTCTGTTGCCCAGACTGGAGTGCAGTGGTGTGGTCTCGGCTCACTGCTACCTCCACCTCCCAGATTCAACCGATTCTCCTGCCTCAGCCTCCCGAGCAGCTGGGACTACAGGTACATGCCACCATGCCCAGCTAATTTTTGTGTTTTTAGTAGAGACAGGGTTTCACCATGTTGGCCAGGCTGGTCTCGAACTCCTGACCTCATGATCCACCTGCCTCGGCCTCCCAAAGTGCTGGGATTAGGTGTGAGCCACTGTGCTCACCCTGTTTTGGGAATCTCTAACTGGTGTCTGACTATTCACAAACACACAAACAGGTCTCATTGAGCAACTATTCTTTCAAAAGCTTAGGTGCCAGCCATGAGTCTTCTTGCCTCTTCTATAGTACTTCTGCTGGGAATGACCATGTCGACTAGGCATGGCATACTCAGCATACTGACCCCGACACTATCTCTCTCCACTGCACACCAACACCACCTCCCACCCAGAACCTCACAAAACTCTAAGCAAGTGATGTACAAGCTGATGTAGGAGAAAATGATAGTCTTCCTCCCTTAAGTCCCACTTAATGCTGCTCACTATACCCTAGAGTCTTACAGAATTCCATATTGAAGACAATTTCTATCAGCAGCTATTCCTTCTTTAGGTTCAAGTACAGCGTATGGGATAGGACAAGGAACCCAGTGTCTGAGAGAGCCCTGCACTGTTCCCCAACCCCTTTTTTCCCAGGTTCCCAAATTCTCATGCAAACATTGATGCAAATTAACTGTTGAGGGCTCGCTGTGTAGTCATCAGACCCTGCCCAGGAATTTCTGAGTCACTAGAGTGGACACAATCTAAAATCAAGCCATAACCCTCTCTAAAGCTGTTTCTTCCAAGAATACATTTTTAGATTAATTTTACAGATCTATATATTTCAATATGTTGATTAAAAAAATTTTCACTAGATTCTTTCCTCTAGAAATTTGTAATGTCCTATTAGTTCTACCTTGATATAATAAGAACTCTTAAGCTATAAGAGAACTAGTGAACCATTTCATTTAAGACACAAAGGAGTCTGTCATGAAATTAATAGAACTTGTAGAGATACAGTGACCACAGGAATCAAATGTGAATTACGCCATGGCACACGTTTACCTATGTAACAAAGCTGTATATCTTGCACATGTACCCCAGCACTTAAAAAAAAAAAAATAGGACTAAACAAAAAATAAAAATAAATTTTAAAATGCCCTTATCTTTGTATTGGTATGTTCCTAGAAACTTAAATGAGAGCCAAATATATAAACCGGTTTAAAATAATGTCATTATCTTGAGTGAGGCCAAGGAAAGACAGCAAAATGGACAAAGAAGAAATTATGGGCCGGGCATGGTGGCTCATGCCTGTAATCCCAGCACTTTGGGAGGCCGAGGCGGGCAGATCACGAGGTCAGGAGATCGAGATCATCCTGGCTAACATGGTAAAACCCCGTCTCTACTAAAAATACAAAAACATTAGCCAGGCATGGTGGTTGGCACCTGTAGTCCCAGCTACTCGGGAGGCTGAGGCAGGAGAATATCATGAACCCGGGAGGCAGAGCTTGCAGTGAGCTGAGATTGTGCCACTGCACT
>NW_016813373.1:4709281-4743792 GCF_001698545.2 Rhinopithecus bieti | reverse complement strand
AAAAAAAAAAAAAAAAAAAAAAAAAAAAAGAAACAGTGTAAAGGGTTTCCAGAAATAAAAAAAATACGTATCGAGTACCTATTGTGTTAACACATTACTGGGCAAGTAGAATATGTGAGTGTGTGTGTGTATAAATGTATGTATATATAATTATTGACTTTATACTCTGTTTAATAGTGAACTCAGATAGGAACATAGTGATTTCTATTTCAGAAGTGTAGGCTAAAAGCTGTAGAAGTAGAAATGAGACCATGACTATGCTAGATCACAGAACGGCCTCAATTCCTCACCCCTCCCTGTATCACTCAGTTAAAAGATTCTGAATTTCTTCTTATAAAAGAGGTAGAGCTTATTTTGTCATCTTTGAATCTAAGCTTGTCCATGTAACTTCCTTTGGCCAATACTATGAAGCAAAAATGACATTCTACAAGGTCTGGACTGAGACCCAAAAGGGCTTATGTGTATTTCCATTTGCTCTTAAGTGTTTCTGCCATGGCCATGAGAAGGACATGCCTAAACTAACTTAACGTTAAGTTAACTTAACTTGTTAAGGGTAAGACAACTATGAGGCAAAGCCAGGTCTCCTGACAGTCAAGCTTAGATAAGCAAAACCTATACTATTCCCCAGACACACCAGTGAGCAAGCCTGGCTTAGATCAACTGAGCTCTGTGAACATGTGAGAAATAAATGCTTATTGTTTTAGACCATTGAGTGTTTGAAAAGTTTGTCATGCAGCAATAGCTGATACAAAGAATAACTCTGACTCAGGCATGATTCCACGTCAGAGATAACATTGGAATATAACTCTTTTTTGGTTAGGCCTATGTTTTGTCAGTTATAAGGAAAAAATGGTAACAAGTACCTTAATTATTCCCCAATCATGTCTTCTCCATACTGAAAAACAAGGCATTCATATGCTATGTATAAATATCACATCTATGTTTAATATGTTTAAATTAGATGACATATACATATTGGAGAACATACATGTGGATAGTCATAATTTTTGTTATTGACCACATATGGAATGGTCAAAGAAGATAGGCAATCTCTTACCTACTGCATTTAGACAGAATGCAGTATGTTGGGATTGATTCTTACTCACTTGTGACTGTTTCTGTTGGATAAGTTGCAGAACCTCATGGGTGAGCCGGTAATCTTTGGACCGAGCATCAGTGAAAACATAGATGAAAGAACCAGGAAGAGAAATTTCCAAGGCAATTTTTATAGCTCCGATACTCATTTCTGGACAATCACCACCACCCTGTTGAGTGGAGAGAAAAATTCAATTACCTCATCAGCAAAAACAATTGAATATTTTGGTTATAACAAGGTACTTTGGGAGTTTTAGAACTGAGCAAGTTTTCACTTTTATTTTCTGGCAGTTTGGCACTTTGTTCAAGAAGGGATGGAAGAGATGTAAAGTGATATGAACTAGAAAAATGCTTACTTAGGGATAACTTATAAATTCACCCAAAACACACAAACTAATAGCTATATACGTTTAAAATTAAATGTCTATTTACTCTCCCCTGTCTTACACAATGATCTCATATACCCCCCTCTTCTCTTACTTTTTCTCTTTCTTATTTGATGACCTTGCTTATTGTATTGAGAAGACAGGAGCAATTAGAAGAGAATGTTTATAAACTCCCACCACAATACCTGTTAACCTACCTGCAGAAGCAGCCAGATGCCTGCCTTAATCGTGAACCACTTGCTTGCACTCATGGCTCTGCACCCATGGCTAAGGCTAACTACTCACCTGGGAATTAATCAAGGTGATCTCTCTACTCCATCACACTTTTTACTAAATCTTTCCAGCATGGCATGTCTCTATACTCCATCAAACTTCTGCTCACTTCGTACCTGTCAGAGAAGCTTTCCCTGACTATCTGACATAAAATGCATTCTGTTTGTCATTCTTTTCACTCTGACTCTGTTTCATTTTCCTATTAACCCATAATCTGTGTGTTTTATTTTCTACTTGAATAGGCTCAATATGTATTCCTAAACAAAAACTGTTCCCACCCTCAGAGGAATTCTTGTCATGTTTATTTCCTTCATAATTATGTGGATTTGTACATGAAATTGTGAGCTTGCTGTATTTACAGTTTTATGCATTATATTTTAGAATTACATCCTGTTTGGTTCCATGTCATCAGCATTGTTTAAAACCACAGGTTTGAATAATGGAATAACATTCTATTATGTCTATATTCCATACTTTAGTCAACCATTTCTCTGCTGTTGAAATATTAGTGCTCTTTCCAATTTTACTTCTCCATCAAAAATAGTAGATAGATAGATAGACAGACAGACAGACTGATAGCAATAACTATAGGGCCAAGGGAATGGACTTTTGATCAATATAATTTGAGCGATTAATAATTGCTGAACACCTGGCTAAGATTTGGTCATCCAACAAATAAGCTGAAATATCTTGTCCTGAAGGAGTTCAGGGCCTAGAATAAGCAATCACATAAAAAGCAGGGCAGCTTGGGATCATGTGGGCTTTATGGCAGCAGAGTCCAACAAGTAAGAGCTCTTTCTCAGAAAGAAAATAGTTATTCCATGAAAGGAGTAAAGCTTTATCATTAAACTCTGGAAATCCTATTTGATTTTCCTATTGGGTCTTTCGCCAGGCTCCAACAGTCTCATATTCTGATACAGATACCGTGAACACCATAGATCTAATCAGGGTCATAAGAACCAAGTATAAGAATAGTTTACAATGTAGCTAGCCTGGATGAAGTAGAGAATCTTTTCTTGTACTGGATCCCAATCAAAACTTACAGTCTTTATTTGTTAAATAGGTTGAAACAGAGCATCAGCTGTTAAAAAATTACTCTAAAACTGAGAGACTCATTAAATATTAGATCACTTTCTTAATTGCATGGGGCTAGAAGATGTAGTAACCTGATCTTCACTTTGGAAAATACACCAGCCATAGATTCCCCAAAATTTTATTGAGTTAGCAGTCCTTTCTCTTTTTGCAGAACTTATCTCCTACCTTCTATCATTTATACGCATTTTAGAGGCATTTAGTTTAACAAATCACACCACTCTCAACAACTTGTATATTTGTATCTTTTGACCATACTTATCTCTCAAGTTCTAATTTTACATTTTCAATTTCTTGTTAGAACTCTATTCCTGGGTGTTCTATAGGCATCTCCAATTTAGTGCATCTAAAACAGAACTCATATTTTCTGCTTTGTCATCTCTATTTTTGTTTACAGTACTATCTGCATATTTAGTTTCAAAACCTGAGTCATTTTTGACTCCTCCTTCTACTTTCATCTAATCAGTCGTCAGTCATTCGACTTAAATCTGTCCCTTCCTTTTCTCTTCACTTCCTACTAGTCACTTTTCTTAACACAAATTTTATACATGTACAGACTCCTATCTGATTTTCTGCTTTTCCTTCCACTTAACTTTTGCCTGCAGTAAAAATCTATATACATCACGTTCCTAATTAAAATATTTCACTACTTGTGTTGGATCAAATAATCTTTCTAGCTTTCTATCTCCTGTTGCTCCTTCTCCACAAATTGCTCCCTTTAAGCTGAGATTACTTTCTGTTCTTTTAATATTCCCCTTGCTTCACGCCTTAATGCCATAACAATTTTCATTCAAGTAGTCTTTCTACTGTTCTATCTCTACCATCAAACACTGCTCAACAAAACATGCATGCCTAAATTCTTCCATTATTGTATAAGCTCATTGATGGCAAGAAACTGTGCTTTGCTGATTCCTTGAATCCTCAGTGCATAGCACATTTCTGGCTTAAAGTCATCACTGACTAAATATTTTTCAAATTAAACTATTATCTCACAATGGTTGAGATAATATGCCTTCCCCTCCTTAAAGCTTTTTTTCCAGTCAAATGTGCTTCCTCACTCTTCAGATGTATTCTACTCTGCTTTACACTTTAGTGGTACTTAACATACTTCCTTTGCATAACAGTTATTTGGAGGGTTATCGTGCAACAATGATCCTAAATGAAAATTTATGTAATTGGAAAGTGGGAAATAGACAGACATGTTAGTAATTTTGGTATATTGGATAGAAATAATCTTTACTTGCAGCCAATTTTGTATAATTTGTAATGGATATTCTGGGATGCTCAAAAAATTTAAATTCCTATTGTATATTCAGAAGCTTAAAGAAAAACATTTCTCAACTGCACCTGACACTGTGTACCCGAGTGTGAACCACAATATAATTTATCCATTCTACAAGCATTTGTTGAGTGGCCAAGTACACAATACAACTCCATGGTAGTATAATTCTAAGGAGAGATTAAATGTCTTTTACTAATTGTCACATGTGTACCAACACACTAGGAGAAGTTTTCTGTCTACAGGCCAAACATGAGGACAGCTAAGAAATATCTAGAGGCACATATTAGGAATAGAAGGAATGATAAACTTTGTCCAGTTATTGAGGGAGAGACCCTCTCTGAGCCTTTTGACTTAGGTATAAATTTGCCCTAAGAGGACCTATAGATGCCTACTTCCCTAGGAATCCTGAAACATTACCCAGGAGTAGACTGTAGAGACCACTAGAATCCTTGAAAGGGACTCCAGATGAATTTGCCCAATTGGAATCTCCCCAGAACTTCAGGCTCAACCTAAAATTGAATGCAGCCCTAAAAAAATCATGTACTGAAATAGGGTCCCTAAGACTATAAACATTTTTCAGCCTATAAATTTGAATAAAGCAGTTTAACCACATGTTAATAAAATCAAGATGGTCAACAACCTTTTCTGTAAGTATTAGAAGCACCTTAGTTTCCTGAAATAAAAAAGCCACTTTGTGAAACACTGGAGCTTTATGTATATGAGGCTTAATAGTGGTTAATAATCAAAGGAAAGAGTGTGGTGAGCTGACACAACTAAAACCCCACAGAGAATTTCACAAATATCATTTTATTTATTGGACTTTTATAATATCATGTACTCTAAAATGAATTATTTGACTTTTATGAAAGAACTAACAATAAGTCTCAAAGCAGCCAGGAAAATTGGAGAATGTCAAGTAAAAAGAGAACATTTTAAGCCAGGCATGGTAGCACATGCCTGTTGTCCCAGTTACTTGGGGGGCTGAGGTGGGAGGATCCCTTGAAACCAGGAATTCCCATCCAGCCTGGGCAACATAGCAAGCTATCTCTTAAAAAACAAAATAAATGTTTAAAAAAGAAACACTTTTGACTCACACATGTCAGAAGCCAAGATTGGATGTGCTTATACATCCTTTAGGAGTGCTCTATATAGCTTAATTATGTTTTGTCTGCTATGGAAATCAATGTATTCTTTATAATAAAAATGACTGTTCTGCCCCAAATTTTACATTTGCAATATAATCTGCAAATACAGATTATATTGTAATCATATTGATTATAAGTGTTCTCAGGAACAAAACTCTTCCCAAAATAATACAGTATATTTAAATTATTACCTTTCTGCTTCTAGCTAACTGAAAATTAAAAGTAAACGTTAACTAGTAATTCATATCTTAATAAAGCTATGCGTCTATCTCATTGTGGATAGAAGGTCCTGAAAAGAAAAGTAAGTTTATTCTTTTCCCAAAAGAAGTTAACATACAGTATTATCTTGTTATAAAAGCTCCCTATCTGATATTTGAGTTTGGTTTCCTAATAATTTTAAATCATAAGTGGCCATTAAAATGATCTGTGAGGCCAGGTGCAGTGGCTCATACCTGTAATCCCAGCACTTTGGGAGGCTGAGGTGCGCAGACTGCCTGAGCTTAGGAGTTCGCGACCAGCCTGGGCAACATGGCAAAAACCCGTCTCTACTAAAATACAAAAAAAAAAATTGGCCGGACATGGCGACATGCCCCTAGTCCCAGCTACTCAGGAGGCTGAGGCAGGAGAATTACTTGAACCCAGGAGGTGGAGGTTGCAGTGAGCTGAGATAGCGCCACTGCACTCCAGACTGGGTGACAGAGAGAGACTCCATCTCAAAATAATAATAATAAATAAAATGATCTATGAAAGAAATGCTTTACCTCTGCACTAACACAGTAGCCACTATCTAGCCTCATGTGGCTACTAAGCACTTGAAATGTGGCTGGTAAAAATGAGAAACTGAATTTTTAAATTTTATTTTAATTAAAATTTAAATTAAAAAACTAAAGCAATGCTAATTTTTATATTGATGACATATTGAAATATTTTGGATATATTCAGTTAAATAAATAGATTATTGAAATTAATTTCAACTGCTTTTGAAATTATATACGTAGCTCACACTATTTGTTGGACAGTACTACTTTAGAATGATACATTTGATTGACTTATGTAGACTTCATTTTAGACTGTTAATTGCCAGGCATGGTGACTCGTATCTGTAATCTCAGCAGTTTGGAAGGCCAAAGAGGGCAGATCTCTTAAGACCAGCAGCTTAAGACCAGCCTTGCAACAGAGGAAATCCCCATCTCTAAAAACAAAAAGGAAAAAATTAGCTGGGTGTGGGGTGTGGTGGCACACAGCTGGTATGTGGTCCCAGCTACTCAGAGGGCTCTGGGTAAGTGGAGGCTGCAGTGAACCGTGATTATGCCACTGCACTCCAGCCTGGGCTACAGAGTAAGACCTTGTCTCAAAAAAAATAAATTAACTAATTAATTAAGTCCTTTAAAAGTCTGTAGCAGTTTCATTTTGACCTGAATACCAAATAGAAAAAATGTAAAATAATAATCCATAAACATTTATGATGGAAGAATTTACAATTGAAGAATTTAAATCTATAAAAGCTCCTATTGATTTAATCAGCACTTTTCTTGGTAATAAGCCACTCTACCTGTGTTAATTCAATAAATGTCTACTCTGAGCCAAGTGCTGAGAGAATATTGTCACAAACATTATGTTATTTATTTTTTATATCAGTGGATAAGGTAAACATCACTTTTAACATGTTTTATTGACTCATTTTGAAAATCCTTTTTCAGGGTCACACAACTAGTAAGTGAAAAAGCAGAGATTTGAACTCAATTATTCCTGGGCTAAAAACTCATGCAAACTCCCATGAGGCATTTTATTACCTTCTGGAACTTCTGTGAGTATAAGCAAGCAGCTTTATGAGACACTGTATAATCAGAGGAAGAAAATTCCCATTCTTCTAGACACCTACAGAATATTGTTTATTCTTTTGTGGTATTCAGTAAGATGTATGATAATTTATATTTCCTCCTACTAGATCTCTGTTTTTTGGAGTCCTTAGTAGGTGTTCCATTGTTGTTTGATGAATGAATGGATAAATGACTAGTGAGTAAATGGGTGAAAGATTTTCAAAGCAATCTTGACATATTCTAGGCACACTTAACATACTCAGCCTGAGCTTGACTTAAGCCTAGCCCATCCCATTTCAAGTAATATAATTCCAGAACTAAACCTTCTAAAAGTACAAGTGTATAAAGCTAACTTCCCCTATGTTTGATCTCTACCCCACACCTCTCTCTGTCCTGGCATACCATCAGGATTAATAATTAACAGGATAAAACCAACATAGCTATGTAAATATATTTCCTAAAACCACAGAAACATGCACGCGTGCACACACACACACACACAAATGAAAGTTATAATGGAGATGAACTGTATAATGCATAGAATTAGCTCCCTAAATGCATTTTAGAAAGGGTCTGACTTTGTTAACCCGTGCTTTTATTTGAACCTTGAAATATAGATAATTAGTATCAGTATACACAGTCCTGCTCAATATTTTGATTGACATTTTATCTTTATAATTCTACTGATGCCTACAATTTACTAAACTGCCAAAGACGTTTCAGATAGAAGAACATGTACTAAAAAAAACAGAAGCATGTGAGCTTTCACAGTAAATGTTGCTCCTGGAATAAAAAAATTTTTAAAAAAAACTGTAACTTCAGAGTTACGGTGATAATTATGTTCACAAAATGAATTACTGGAAAGCAAGATTAAATAAGAATGAATAGAAATCTTATCATTCAAGGGAGTATTAAAACACAGATTATCATGCTGTCATTTCTAAATACAAGACAGTGTAGGAGTGGCACTGGAATAAACTGAACCTTTAAACTGTGAGAGGAGTGGGAAGAAAAATGAAGTCCCTGTTCAAATCCTAATGGGACAATGTACATCAAATGATGGATCTGAGAGACCCAAGAATGTTAATCTCAGAGCAAGCATGTTCCCATGCTTTATCATTTATCTTCTAATCAACCTATTTCAATTCTTCTCTTCTCATCTTTTCATTGAACTCGTTTTTATCAATTGTTTTCAAGTGCCTAACTCTAAGCAATAAAAAATTGAAACGTTTTATAGGCTCATGACTAAGTCCAAAATAATTCTCATTGGCATTACAATATTTACCCTTATTCTAACATGAGTATAACCTACTAAAGTTTGCACTTAGTTTCAAAGTCAGACTGTATCCTTTTCACATGGAACCCCCATGCATGAAATGTCATATTTGTGTAATCTGTCCCTTACCTATAAAATTTAGGTATGAAACTCAGTTTCAAGCTGATCAAAAAAAATTTTTTTCTTTGTTTTTTCTTTTTTTTTGTTGAGACAGGGTCTAGCTCTGTCACCCAGGCTGGAGTGCAGTGGCATGATCTCGCTCACTGCAACCTCCACCTCTGGTGCTCAAGAGATTCTCCTGCCTCAACCTCGAGAGTAGCTGGGATTACAGGCACCTAACACCACGCCCAGCTAATTTTTGTATTTTTAGTAGAAACAAGGTTTTACAGTGTTGGCCAGGCTAGTCGCAAACTCGTGACCTCAGATAATCCACCCACCTGAGCCTCCCAAAGTGCTGGGATTACAGGCATGAGCCACTGCACCCAATCTAAAGCTGAACCCAATTTTACAGCTCTCAGTTCTCTTTCTTAAAATACAGTTGTGCAATTCTTTTACCAAGAAAACAGGATGTATATGTGAAAACCATTAAATTACATTGAGTCTAATTTACAGCTACATCAAAGCAAGTATAAAATAAATTAGAATAATTACAGAGTTTGTCAGTGACATGTGCTGGCTTTTATTACTTGCAGAATATATTGCAGGGATGTAATGAGAGACAATCAGAATATTGCAGAGCCCAAACCTCAAATCTCCAAAATCAAAATAAAAGATGTTACATCCCAGGCAGTCAAACTATGCTGCTCTTTGCTACACATTCATTGATCACCAAACAAGCTCAAAGAAGGTGAAATCCAAATTAAAGCATCAAAGAACTGCTGACCACAATTCCAGGCACAGTAAAGGTAACAGTCACAACAATGTCCATGCTTTCAGATTATCACCTGTCACTGGTAGGGATTTAACTCATCAGGAACTGATCTTTCAACTCGTTGGAACTTCATTCAAGGGAGGTAGAGCTTTGGTAGGTCTTCAGGGGATATGTTTTGTTGGGTCTTCGGAGGAGGTTCAGTTCGCTTCAGATAAAATATTTATAAAAACTGCACTATGTACCAGGCACTCAATACTTGATGAGTAAATTAGAAAATGTTGTACCTAATACTTTAAAAAATATCAAAAACTTCATAATTCACATGAGTTACAATGCACAGTGAGTGGTCCTTTAAAGAGGAAAATAGGATGGAGTCAATCAAGAAAAAAACAATAACAAAAATACTTTCTACTTATCAGAAGACATGTAGAAGTAGACAGGATTAACCGTAGGCAAAAATGGGAAACTAACAAATTATATCTTGGTATTCTCAGTCACCCTTCAGTAATTATCCTCTTCTCAGCTTCTTAAAGAATTCTTTCTTACCCCCATTCAAGGATTCAGTATCTTTTTTTAATTTTTTTGAGACGGAGTCTTGCTCTGTCTCCCAGGCTGGAGTGCAGTGGCATAGTCTCGGCTCACTGCAAGTTCCACCTCCCAGGTTTAGGCCATTCTCCTGCCTCAGCCTCCCCAGTAGCTGGGACTACAGGCGTCCACCACCACACCCAGCTAATTTTTTTGTATTTTTAGTAGAGACGGGGTTTCACCATGTTAGCCAGGACGGTCTCGATCTCCTGACCTTGTGATCTGCCCGCCTCGGCCTCCCAAAGTGCTGGGATTACAGGCATGAGGATTCAGTATCTTTTTATTGTGACCTTCAAAATTAAGACACTGCCATTGCCCTGGTTGGAATGGATTCCTGGTCCCACCTAACAAGTGGCTCTCTTGTTTGCTTAGGGAGCAAAACCCAGAGTGGGCATGGACAGGGTCTAAGAAGGTCCTACTAACAAATCATCATTTGCTTATTCAAGGAGGAAGCATTCACCATACCTATACTTGCTCTGAGCAGCCCGCCTTGCTCCCAGTTCTTCCTCTCCTGTGACCCTTCTCTGTTTTTCCTCTCTGCTAGTCAAGACTCTACCCAGCCATAGAAATTTCTCTCTTCCTTCTGCTCCAACACTCACATATGGATTCTGCATGCCATCTAGTACATTTGGTATTATCTTTGTTATTACCTAGTTAATGAAGATTGTAATGCTGTGACTCTTTATTTAATGTGGTAAAAATTTATTTATACTGCTTGTGTTATTTCCTCTCTTGGCAAAATGGAAAATGCATTTTTGCTAATAAAATCATTATGAGTTACAAAGACATCATATTATGAGAAAGTTTGAGATATACAAATTTTACATTGTTTTTAGTAGTCATTTAAAAAATGATGAAATAAGATCTTAAAGGAGATGACTACATATATGATAGAGCAAATAAATCAGGATTTTTAAAAAATCACCATGAATATAAAAGAACAGAGACCTAGTTTAAACATTTATATAAGGAAACCTGGGGGACTTAGCTGATGATGGAACCAGTATTCAATAATGTAATATGCCTGCCAAACAAAGCTGGTATCAGCCTCCAGCATTAAAAGATGCTCCCCAGACATTGCTCCAGAGGAGTCCCCCAGGTTTCATCTGGCGACAAAGTCCAGTGCTATCAAATCTTTAACTAGTGTTACTCAGGTCTAGGGTATTGACAGGTTGCTGGAAGACATTCTAACATCTGATGGGGTAACCGGACAAATGATATTCAAAGTCAATTCCAATACTAAGACTCCTCAATTCTCCTGAAAATTTTTTTTAAGGTCTAGGAATAAAAAAGATGCTTCCTGAGAAGTAACTGCTCCTACCCAGTTTGGATAGAGAAAAAACTCTAATTTTCTTTTATGTCCATTTCACTGAAAATGAGTTTGTTCTTTAACTGCAGCTACTAGCAACTCTGAAAAAAATGAGATTTATAGTTTTCTCTAGGAATCCTGGCTGTAGGTCAAGGAACATTCTCCCAAGAAAACTGTTTTGATCTCCATCCTTACCATCACCTAAAAACTAACAAAATCAGATTTAGTACTTATTGTGGAGAACAGAACAATCTGTTTCTTGCCTAAGTAGCACATATGGATTGAATCCAGGCATCGTAGGTTAGTGTATTCTTTCTCTTAAACATTATTTGGCCACAGGAATCTGCAATATTTACCACGCAATGACTCATGTATTTACCCTTAAGGATATTCCCATAGATGCACACTTTTAAAAGAAATTCAAGAAATTTCCCATTATAATCCATATCCACCCCACTCTAACCACCTGTATATTCCATTTTGAAAAAGCAATCCAACAGTCAAAACAGGCTTCAATATTCTTTGTCCTTTGAAGTTTACACAAAAGATCACAAAATCAACCACGTATTTGCTTCTGGATAGGGTACCAAAATGGATACCTAAAAAAGAGCCAAACATTCCCATTCCTGTCCTCCACCATCTTGTCACAGTCTCTATTCCTTGTTTTCTGGGGATATAGGACTGTTTGTCCCTCAGAGATTTCTTCACTCTAGCAGAAACTCTAATAGAAAACTCGAACTGCAAACTAAAGTTTTAACAGATGCTTCATTCAGGCCCAAAGAAGCCTCAACATAAAAATAAAAACAATCAAAACACTACCTATGAATGTACCTACAGCACACATGGTACCTTTCAATATCTTAAAAATATTTTGTTCTTGTTTCTCTCCAAAGTGTGCATGAGCTTAAATAAGCTTATCATACTTGGTACCAAGAAAATTTGCTGAGGAAAACCAGTGATTTTATTATTAACTTTGTCATTTGATACTTGGTAATTTTTGGTGGGCCAGTTACTCAAAGTGATTGGAGATAGGAATGAAGTAAAAATATTTAAGAAATAAATTCATTTTGTGGAGGATGAGATCAGCCCTAGACATACATCTGTCTTTAATTATTTCCTACTTTGTAACATACAAAGAGAAATTATATAAATAAATATGTTAACTTGATTAGATCAATAAGGTTATTTAAACAGATATTTAGAAGGAAAGTAGCAGAGCAATAAAGGAAACTGGCTTTGGCATTAAATACCTACAGTTTTGAGATCAGCTTTGCTACTTGCTATTTTTGTGACCTGTGTAAGACATGTTACCTAATATCAAAAAGCTTGTGATTCCTCATTTGTAAAAAGAAATACTAATATTTATGTGGGTGTAAATTGAGAAAATGATTTTAAAACACTTACAAAACCTTTTGCAAGGCACATATTTCAAAACTGTTGCTCATTTATGACATAAATATTTGGGGATTATTTCCCTTTAAAGAACTTTGGAGTACTAGAGCTAGTAGTAGCAACAGTTAACATTTATTGAGCTTGTACTTTGGGCCACTGTTCTGCTTGAAGGTTTGTACATACTATGAGTTAGATGCCTTATCATACTTTCTTCCCTAATTTAAATACAAGCTAGTCCTCCTTTAAAGTATGTGTGTGTGTGTGTGTGTGTGTGTGTGTGTGTGTGTGTGTGGTATTTGTAAGAAACTGCATATCATGAAAACTTAAATGGAAATTAAAACTGCTTTTCTAAGTTGAATCATATCTAATAATGTCCAAAAATGAAAATCAAACCTCTGATAGCTCTACATTATATCTATGTCCATGCTGACATATAATGCCTTTTCTTTCCTTTTTTGGTTCATTTTTAAAATTTATTTGCTTTCTTCATTTTTCTAGCCATATATGTTTGATTTTTAAAAATTCATATGGAAGAATTCTCTATCTAGAAATTAAAGTTATAGTTTTACACAATAGCATTTTTTAAATACTAGAAATTAAAGTATATATACCAAATTGGCATAGTAAATTATACTTCTAAAATCAGCATTATTTTGTTCTCCTCTTTTTAGCAGTCTTTGCCTTTCTGGCCAGGGTATTTCATATTCTCTTTAGGCAGTTAATTCTATCAACTGTTCTTCTATAGCAAAACATTCTTTTCCCCCTAACCTGAACTTTCCAAAGTTTAAACCTATTTATTCTTCTGGACCTCACCCTATCTTCTTCATAACTCTATCATGTTGCTATGTGACAATGCTTTTCCAGATATTTTTAATCATACTCCTACTTTTTTAAAAAGTCTATTTTATTAAAAGACTTTACTAAGGAAACTTAAATTATGTGTGAAGCTTTCGATTTGGGGGATCAACAATTTATACAAAAGTTGGCATTGTAATCTCATTATTGTAGAAATATATTGGTGTTTTGAGGGGTTGTGTGTATGTGTATGTGTGTTTACACTTTGAACGTTTGACTAATGTACTTTTTGTTCTTTAAAACAGTTGGATAAAAGGCTTGAAAGCATACCACTGCCAATACCATTTTCTAAAAATCAACAAGCTTTATAGTTTCTTATAAAGAATGTGTCCCGAAGCAAGGCTTTGCACTGCATATTTACAAGGATATTGATTTCCAAAGCTCTGTGTGATTTGAATACCATTTGTTGTCATTTGTCTTTCCTTCTTTTCCCCAGAGAAAAAGCACAGTTGTTTTCAAGTTACTTCTCTGTATATTCCAGATGAAATAGGATAAAGGAAAATGAAATTAATGGTATAAATTTAATAAATTAAGTGTAATAATTTTTTGCTAATTTTTTCCTGGAAAATTTTAGATTGCTTTTCTCAAGTTAATTCATATCTCTGGAAGAAAAATAGTGGAGCCTACTGTAATGTTAATGGATGATTAATGCACTTCAAACTGAATTCACCTCTCTTGTTTTCAAAACCAATTTAAATATGAAAGGAATATTTTAAAAGTTTTTTTTTAAAGTTCAAGTTAGTTTAATAGGATAACAATACTTGTTGCTCTTGATATCAGTGATTTTGAGGGAGTTACTAAAAATGGTAGAAAGGGAGTTAACTGAGGAAAGGTTTGAAAATCATACATAAAACAAAATTTTGTATCTCATACTAAAATTTGATGAAATTTGTGAGGTTTCTCAAACTGATTAATGAAATAATAAAGTATTCTATAAGTAAACACTGAACAAAATATATCCTTTAGGGTAGTGTTAAGTGATGATGTAGACTACACTTTTCATATTTAACCTTTAAATTTTTTGTCACTGATTTAAGACCGAATAATTCACTAAAACTTTGAAAGCAAAACACTTCCATGGTATTCCCAACGCCTGTAACAATGCCTAATGTTGAATGAAGGGAAAAAGTAAATATTTGATTTTTTCCCTTGCTGGTTGTTCTAATTAAGCATCCTTTTGGATCCTATGAAAGTGCAAAAAAGGGGAAAAAAATAAAAAAGAAAATCTCATAAGATACAACCTGTCCAGGGGAAACCTAGAGAGAAATAGACCCCAGCTTTTTATTGCATGGGAGAAAGAAAGAAAAAATATTTTTTTGAACGGAGGTAAAATTACATAATCTTACAGAGCGTCTGTATCATATTCAATTCCAGAGGGTGGAGGGAGACCTCTGGAGAGGGAGTCATGCAGTATGAGTCAGGAATCAGGATCCTTCACCCTGGAGTCAAACAGAGCAAGGAGGATCAGGGCACTCCCTATAGATCCTTCAGAACAAAAGAAGGGGAGAGGCAGATAATCAGGAAGCCTGTACCAGGTCTCATTGACAATGTAGGTATTTTCATTCTGGCCAGATTTTCAAGAATATAGTCTAGTTGTATTCTTACAGAGGAAAAAAATGAATATAGTAAATGCCTTTCTAACATTCTATCTGTTAGAAATCCCCATTACTTGGCCCTTCTGATTCTCTATAATGTAATAAAACTGATAGGTTTTGGGGTATTTTCTGTACCATCAAGTAAAGTTTAAATAATATTTGATACAGTTTTACTGTTCAATGTACATTTTTAAAAGAAGCTACCTCAAATGGCACTCATTTATTCAACAGCTACTGAAAGTTTACTGCAGATACTGGTTTATCTTCCAGATGAAGCACAGGCTAACATGAGCTACAGGGCTTTTGTCATCAGGAACTCAGTGCAATAAGGGTACATGAAAGCATTTAAACAACCAGAACAATGCAATTTCTAATTTCCAAGATCCATGAATATAATATAAATTTCTATGGAAATTTTTTTCAGAGAATTTGGACACCCAAAGTGGCAAAGAATTTTCTACATTGAGGGAGAGAAAAGTAAATAGTAAATAAGTAGCAAAATAATGACTGAAAAAATGCCATGGTATAAGAGAAAGGAAATGGAAGACTGTTGGTGAAAAAAAGGTCAAAAAAAAATTCAGTAAAAGAGAAAAATAGTCAAGAGATAATTATATAAATCAACTTACATGTTCATCAAATACAATTCAGTTTAGTATATAATTTACAAATGGAGACATGCACAAAATAGAATCACCCTTGAATACACATTTGGAATGCCAAACTTCCAGTTTCATACCCTATGCCTCAATTATGCTTATTACTATGTGCAGATCCGAATCAAGTCATTTATCCAACAGTGAATCCATGAAAGTATTATACTTCAAACTCTGATTTGGACTCTGTTAATCTGTATATTCTGGTATATTCATTCATTCATTCATTTATTAAAAAGTGAACAGGTTCTATATGCCAGTCCTATTACTGGGGTATTTAATAAGCTAAATTATACACAGTCCTTCAATGTGAACTCCCAACTGCTTTATGACAGAGAAAGGTAGTGAGAAATGACACAGCTGAGAAAATAGGGCAAGATTCTCTGAGGAAGTGGTATTATTTAAGACAAGACTTTGAATACAGGATTTTAAACTAGGTTAAGGGAGTGTGGAAATGAGGGCAGACTGAAGGACAGGAACTTTCTGTGCAAGAACAGCATGTGAAAAATGCCCTGAGGAGATGGGTGAGGATACAGATATGGGGAGGCTCTGTGCAAGGCCCCTGCAGCACAGTACAGAGCCTGGGAGAAACAGTGGCACCAGATGGGAATGAAAGGTAGGAAGGTCTCAGGTCACTCAGAACCCAGAACCATAGGAAGAATTTGATGAGGTGGGGGTAAAGAGTCAAGTAGATATGGTACAAGGCAGAAACTTTCAGAGCTGTATTCTGAGATCCCTTTGTCTGCAGAGTAGAGAAGCTAGGCCTGGAAAATAGAAGCAAGAATAAATGCAAGAAAATCCCTTAGAAGCTTTTCTGCATTAGTTTAGACTAAAGATATGGTAATTGGGACTCAGATGGTGTCAAAAGAAATGGAGAGGAGCCAATTGATTTAAAAGGTATTTAGAAAGTTACAAACAACACTTAATAACAGTTGGACCGACTATAAGGGGTAAAAGTGCAGGGTGTATTAAGGAAGAATCCAGATATTTGGCTGGGTAACCAGAATACTGTAACATCACTCACAAAGGTAACAAAGAGGAGACAAAAGCCAAGGATTAAGCACCAAATTTAGGGTACTGGAAAAATAACGTTCATGAATTTCATTTTAGAAGGCCATTGTGACATCCAAGAGACTGAAAAGAGGGTCTGTTCCTCAGGAAAGAGGTCAAGGCTAAAGCATATTTACATGGTATGGATGACTTTACCTAAGGAGAGGATAGAAAATGAGGAAACAGAAAGGAGCTAGTTTCAAAACCTTGAGGAACACCAATATTCAATGGCCAAGTGGAAGGAAATGAAGTTTCCTAAGAAGTTGAGTAGGAAAAATGAGATTAAAAAATGAAACATGGATGAGGGAATGAAGTATGTCAAGCAGCAGGGAGAGTCCAATGTTGTCAAACACTACAGAGATGTCTATCCATTATGATGAGTACTGGAACATTTCCATTGCATTTAGCAAAATGGATATCACTGGTCACTAGCTAATGATACTTTGATACAGTGGGAGGAATGGGAACTAGATTGAAATAGATGGAAGAGTGAATGGCAGAGATGGGAGTAAGGAAATGATAGCAGTGAACATAGACAATGTGGTTGGCATTGAAGGAATTGAGAGAATAGAAATTATTCATTAAGAGGACTTGAGAAAAATACAGAAATTTTTTGTTGTTTATTTCGTTTTGCTTTGCACGGTTTTGTTTGTTGGGATTTGTGTGTATGTTTTTTGAGACTTGAACATATATATTTAAAAGTCAATGAAAACTCCTTTTTGGCTTTCTTTTGGAGACAGGGTCTCACTCTGTCACTCACACTGTAGTGCAACGGTATGATAATAGCTCATTGTAGCCTCAAACTTCGGAGCTCAAGTGATCCTCCACCCTCACCTTTTCAAGTAGCTGGGACTACAGGCATGCACCACCATGCCTGGCTGATTTTTTTTTTTTTTTTTTTTTTTTTTAGAGACAGGGTCTCACTATGTGCCCAGGCTGGTCTCAAACTCCTGGCCTCAAATGATCCTTCTACCTTTGCCTCCCAAACCAGCACTGGGATTACAGGCATGAGCTACTGTGCCCAGCCTCAATGGGAACTCTTTAACAGTTGAAAGAAACAGTTTGATAGCGTTAAAATCCCAAGAAAGTCAAGGAATTTAGATCAAGTGAATAAGGATAGGATAGGTGCTGGATGGAAATGGTTATATGTTACATACGAGGAAGCAGAGGGCTTCCTTTGTTTGTGACTATGTGTGAAAACGAGGTCACTCTCTCAGAGTAGATCATCTGCTGAAATAACCAGTAGTAAAAGGGTGGTGAGATAAAGGTTAAAGGAGAGTGAATAAGATTTGCAATTGTCATTGAGAAGAAAGGCAGACTTTATTGATCAAAGAAACATAGTAACATCATGGGAGTATTAAGAGTCCATTTGAGTTAGGTGGCTATGAATTCATCAGAGAATCAAAGCGTCATGTTGTGAAACTTCAACAACATTTCGCCATTTGTGGACAAGCATGAACAATGCAGACAGTTGAGGTCATTCAGGAATGAGATTATGCCTTTTGAATAAAAAGGCAATGGATAAAGGAGAAAAAGCAGTGTTTTAAATGATTAAAAAAACTCTGAGCTAGATTAGAAGAAGTGAAAAAATAAGAAATCTGATGGCCTGGGAGACAGTGTAGGGGTCAGTGGGCTGGAGTGCTTGCTGAGGGTAAGGGAGTGGTTATAGTGTAAAAAGTTGCACCAACCCGCTCAGTGCACAGGTAATTGTTGATACAGATGTCTGAATTATCTGAGACAGGAAACATGATAACAAGATCTAGGGGATGTTTGGATGTTTGTGGAAATAGATGACTAAGACAGAGTAAGGAAAAGGTCATCGAAGATAACTAGTAGCTCAAGGAACTGAAAAGGGACCATTCTGACTAGGTCATTCTCATAAATGTTGAAGTCACTCAGAATAATGGCACCCCTGGAGAGAAAAGGCAGCCAATGAGGCAGGTACCAATATCTGAAATGAATGATGGAGAGTGGCCAAAAAGTCTGAGGATAACAGGGGCAGAGACCACAGAAGGTAGTATAGTGAAACAGCCTCAGAGAAGCACATTTTTTTAATCAATAAATTCAGCACCAAAAGAAGATGCATAGCAGCTTTACCTCTAAGTTCTGTTTTCAGGATAACATTTAAACCAATGTGATCCATCTTCTCTAATAACCAAGTTACGTGTACAAACATTTCATATGGCTGACTTATAGCAGCACAGAATATCAAAATTACCTTAGTTATGTCATTAATTTTGTGGGAAAATAATTATTAACTGTTCCTTATATTTCTAAGCAAAAGGACTTATCTAGACCAGGGGTCAGCAACCTTTTTCCTTAAAGGGACCAGTCTGCCACAATTACTCAACTCTG
The DNA here is from genome assembly GCF_001698545.2 of Rhinopithecus bieti. Lineage (NCBI taxonomy): Eukaryota > Metazoa > Chordata > Mammalia > Primates > Cercopithecidae > Rhinopithecus > Rhinopithecus bieti. The sequence continues at coordinate 4,724,758 of NW_016813373.1, read as the reverse complement.
CCGTGACAGTGTAAACCAGCCATAGGGAGTAACTAACTCATGATATTTCAAATCCCATCTGTCCTATTTCTGTATCTATTGTTCAATTCATTCTGGACTCAGGTGGAGGGCTGGGGGGTGTGGCAATTATGGGGTCCCTTATTTCTTTTAGATTTAAAAAATAAAGATAATCAGCCAAAGGTTTGTGATTTTCCATTCCCCTAAGAGAACACTGAAAGCAAGCACTCACCTGAACATATAGTTCTCTGAGTTCATATTGAAATTTCTTGGGATCTGTGGTAATTGTTACTGGGCCAATTTCTGTGAAGATAAAAATGACATAGGTCAATAAATAATAATCAATAGCATTAAAGACTTTATTGTATTTATGGATGGCTTTTCACTGTGCACTACATGGTTACTTATTAATGAGAAATAGTAAAATACCAAATACTCTTTCTCAATTTGTAGCTACCAGAGAATAACTTATAATTTACTATAAAGTATGCATATCTAAAAGGGTGAATTTTTAACCATAGGAAATGCAAGGAGGAGTAAAATAGTCACAGGACAAAGAATCAGGAGAGCACAGTTCCAGTTCTTTCTTACTCTCACCAGTCAGTAAATATTTATTAAGCACCACTTTGTTGTTAGAATTTAGATGAATCACTTATTCATCCATAATTCAGTTTCCCTAACTTTAAAGTGTAAATTTGTTTGCAACCTTTCTGTAAGTCTTACCTCATTCAAAATAAAAAGTTTGGTGCTAAACGAAAAAAAAGAAAAAAGTGAACATTCACTGCCTATCCCATAGGTTTTTAAGAATTTGGAGATGTGGCCGGATGCGGTGGCTCACACCTGTAATCTCAGCACTTTGGAGTTCAAGGCGGGCAGATCATTTGAGGTCAGGAATTTGAGACCAGCCTGACCAACATGGTGAAACCCCGTCTCTACTAAAAAATACAAAAAAATTAGCCGGGCATTGTAGCACATGTCTATAGTCCCAGCTATTAGGGAGTGGAGGTTGCAGTGAGCCGAGTTCATGCCACTGCAGTCCAGCCTGGGAGACAGTGAAACTCCGTCAAGAAAAGAAAGGAAAAGAAAAGAAAACAAAACAAAAGAGAAGAGAAGAAAAGAGAAGAGAAAGGAAAAGAGAAGAGAAAAGAAAGGAAAAGAGAAGAAAAAAGAAAAGAAAAGAGAAAGAAAGAGGATTTGGAGATGCATAGTTGCAAGCACATTAACAGTGCAGGAAATAGTCCCTATAACTTTTTTCCTCAAGGCTGGGGTGGCTGAACCTGGGTATCACCATTCTCCTGAGCTGGCTTTGACCATAACTACCTTCAGGGCTGTGGCCATCCTCACAACTGCCCAGATGCACTACACAAAACCACTTCTTCTAACAGGAAAGTGTGGGGCCACTGCCTTCCTTGGAGAGCCAACACTTAGATCGTAAGTCAGGTGAATAGAAGGATCCCAGATATCATGGGTTAACTTGGAAATCTGTACATACATATATATTTGTATTTTTGGTTGGATCCAGCATGTCTAAAGTAAACATTTCAATCCTGAGCTTATTCTCTTTAAAAAATAAATCAATTCTTAACATAGATAAACTAAAAGTGGCCATTTATGGGTATCAATTACTTTCCCCAGAGAGAATCCATGTATTTAAGTCATGGTATTAAAATTCATCTGGGTACCATGTGCTTAGATATATCATCTTAAATTCTCAGGGTGGATGAAAAGCTTCCTATCTTATATAATGAAGGTATAGACTCATTCGAAACTATAATGTGCAACTACAATGCAAAATTATAAAGATACTTAACATTTAGCTTTTACAAAATGTTTTCTAGCTTTAAAGGCATACTGCTCAAAAAAGAGCTTATAACTCCAAAGAACAATACTTAATTAGCCAAACCTTCCATAACAAGCTACATATGGTACAAAAAGAGACTGTAGTATTTTAAAAGTAAATGAGACAAATTGGAAGGGAGGTATAATTTGTCTGCCATAACCCATGTAATTTTTCTTAGAAATAACAGGAAAAAATGCCTCAGTCCTTCACTATAGATTAGACACTTTGCATTTTGCAAAAGGAGTGGAGAAACAATTGGAGAAACTGTGAAAATGCAAACATCTGCATTCCATACAAAGCAGAACCATCATTAACCATGTCCCAAGTATATGGAAAATGGGAGAAGCCTACTCCCTCAAGACTAAACAAAGGCATACTTTGCAAAGGAATGCAAAACAGCAAAGAATATGCCAGGCAGTTACACTCTGACATATAAATTGTCAGTAGCATTGTCAAGCCAAGCTTCTATATTCCCGCGTTGCATAATACTGAAATAATCTAAGAATTTAAAATTCAAGAAGTAGAAAGAAATACAAAGAATACTAGAAAAAAACAATTATATAATAATAAAGAGGTAAACATGTAAGGACATTCCCTATAATAATAAAAAATATCTGAATGTATGCCTGCTCTTCAAGAGTGGGGATCAAGGGATGCTATTAAAATAAGAGGACCAATTAGTCTTCATTTTAGTTAACCAGAGACTCTCAAATATCCACCTGTTTTCAACAAAGATAGGAAACCTTTCTTAAAGTTCACTATATTTTTGCAAGCCATACTGGACAGCTGAGATAAATCTTTATCAGTTATGAAACATACTCAGGAGAGGTAACAGCTTGCTGAGCTGTCCTATCCCTCCAGCTGTAAGCATCCTTTCCAATTCATTTTAATTAAATGATATGACTATTTGGCAAAATCAGCCCTCCTCCGTTTCAGAACTTGCTTCCATTCCAGTCTTTCTTTTCACATAACAGAGCCCTGTGCCAGCTGTGTCATTAGCAATTTCCTCTTTTCTTCCTTTTCACTCATGCTGGTTTCATCCCCTGCCAAGCCTTTGATGACATTCAGCAGGTACAACTTTGTCCTCTCTTCCTGCCTGAACATGGTCCTCCAGTGCTTATAGAATTAAATGGGAACTCTCAAAGGTAATCTAGGCCCTCACTACAAACTTCAAACTTTGAAGCTATTGCACTTCCTTACCATTTCCATCACTGTCCCCCTTGTCTTTCTCCTGCCCATGTACCTGTCAAGTCTATAAGGCCTGATTTAAACCTTATCTTTTTTAATATTTTGCCTTTTCTCTAATTTGCTTTACTGTCGTCCTGATAACATTGTTATAACAGAAAGTGGAAAGAATAGAGCTGCATATTTAACAAAATGCAGAGATCATTTCTATGTTATTCCGTTTATTTTATCTAGTTGTTTACAAAGAAAACTCACGCATAAAAATGAAAATAACCATCAATCTCAAATATAAGTATAGAGCTAGAAAGGGCATTAAAGATTGTTTGGTTCAGTCCCCTTATCCTACAGACAAGAAAACTTGAGGTCCAGAGACAATGAAAATGAAAAACTTTGGTAGTGAAGAAAGAGGTGAAGATATCTGATAACATATTTTATGTTGAGTGACTTATGCAGCTTGCTAACTTTCCCTGTTTTCCAACATCTCCATTCTGTGAATTATATCAAGACTAACATCCTTCTCCTTTCCTCTGGACTATGGGCAGGATGAGCTTCTTCGGAGTCCAGAATTTTAATATGATGCACACAGTACCCAGCATTCTTTGTTGTCACATGCCTATATATTTTTTACTTTATTTGTTGTTGTTGTTGTTGTTGTTGTTGTTGTTGTTGTTGTTTTAAGACAGGGTCTTGCTCTGTCACCCAGGCTGGAGTGCAGTGGCACTGTCACAGCTTACTGCAGCCTTGCCCTCCCAAGGATCAAGTGATCCTCCTGCTTCAGCCTCCCAAGTAGCTGGGACCACAGGTATGAGCTACCATGCCCAGCCAATTTTTTTATTTTTTGTTGAGACAGGATCTCATTATGTTGCCCAAGCTGGAGTGCAATGGCATGATCACAGCTCACTGCAGCCTTGACCTCCCAAAGCTCAAGCAATCCTCCTGCCTCAGCCTCCCAAGTAGCTGCGACCACAGGTATGAGTCACCATGCCTGGCTAATTTTTTCATATTTTTTGGAGACAGGGTCTCACTATATTGCCCAGGCTGGCTGGGTGAATATTTTTTTAATAGACTGAATATCCCTCTTGCCTTGTAAATACTATAATCAACCACACTAAGCAACTTCGCTAGAAAATTGCCTCTCAAATCTATTTAACAAAAAGATGTTGAACACCTACTGTTTGCAGTTGCCACTGGTAACAAAGATGAATGAACATGAACCCTGTCCTCAAAGTCTCACCAGTCTAGTGAGATAAAAATGTAGATACGTAATTATAGTATGATGTAGTAAGCGCAGAAATAAAAGTGTGGAAAAGGTAGTGTAAAAGCACTAATTGATAGAGACTTTTTTTTTTCCAGAAAGAACCAAGGGAGATTTCAAAAAGGATGTGAAAGTTCTGGATTTCAAATTAGTTAAAACAAAAGTTATTTATTCATACTGATTTCTTTTTAAGTTCTATACATCAAGTTCACAAGGTATTCACATCTTGTATCAATTAAGTTATTACATATCACTATCTATATTTGCAATAACTTGTATAATTCACAATACTCTATAACACATGCTGACTCACTTTAAGTCTTATAACAACCTCATAGAGTAGGTAGGATATAAGTATATAGACAATAGAAGCTTAAGTGATTAGCCAAAGTGGCCCAGCCTCTTTAAGGGCTACCACAATACCAAGTGCCAGCGACATGATAGCCAGCATCTACCATGTGATACTATTGATTGCCTGATTGCTTTATTCATACCTCACTTGACTGTCAGCACCTTGAGGGGATTAACTGCCTCAGTATACATTCAGATTTCCAATAAGTGCTTGAATATACGAGGAAGGAGGAGAAGGACAATAAAAAGAATAAAGATTAAACTTAGGCCTTCAGATTCTGTATTTCTTGCTTTATCACTACATCATGGAGCCTCAATGCTATAGCTAAAGACCATGCTAAAGATCAGTGAGGACACTGATTAATCAACTGAAAAAAAGTTCAGTTTCCTATGTAACCAGAATGGTTTATTCTTTAGTTTAATCAAGTAAAGTTGATACAGAAAACTGATACAATTTTCACATATAACTTATTTTAAAAAAATGGTAGGCACCATGTATTATACAAAATAAACAATTTTTTTGTGCTTCAGAGACCATTTTTTATTTTAAAAAAATAATGTCTGAAACTCTAAGGAAGTCTTTTCTCTTTTCAGTAATTTTATTATTTCCCATTTCCTAAGGATTTATCAGATGGGTTGGATTTATTTCCAGCATCTCAGCTATTGTTCTCTTAATCTGAGTTGCTGGGTTGTACTTAAGAAAATAATGGAAAGAAATTCACAATGTAATATTTTCTTTCACTGCTTCATTTGGCAAGATCAATATCCAGCCTCTCACTTCCTTTTTCCTTTCCACTAACAGATTTCTGCTACTTGTAGTTTTTCTTTACTTAAAGTGGTTCCTTGATAATGAGAGGAATATTTACTGCTGCCTTCTGGGGTCTAAACACTGCCTAGATATAATTTAATAGCCATTTTCCCAATTTCTTTGTTTTTTTAAAAAAATATATATTGTTCTTAACTTTATATTGATAGTTATACATGAATAACTATATGAAAAGCTAAAACAAGAACCCCTGAGCTGCATTATAAACTAATCAATATTTTCAAGGCATTATAGAAGAAGCTAAGAAATATATAAATCAGAGGATCTGCCACAATTGAAATACAGTTAAAAACTTTTAAAACAGCAAGCTATGGTAAGTTAAAAGAAAGCTAAACCAGCATCTGAGAAGAGCCAAGTAGTACAGATACAAGAAGACAGTAAATTTTCTGTATCCAAAGAGGATAGTGAGATCCATGAGTCATAGGAAAATACACCATGAAGGCATCCAGGAAGAGACAGGGTATGAGTTGGGATATGAAGGGAACACCAAATTAATAGAGGGTGACAAAAGAACAAAGAAATCCTAGGCATTGGGAAGTGGCCTCCTTAAAATGCCATTCATGAGCTGAAAGTCAACCTGTCCCTCCCACTTTCCAAAAATTCTACTCTTAGTCACTTTATATAAGACAAATCAATTATAATGTCCTTTATGTGCAAAGATGTTAGTATAAATATACATATTCAAAGCACTGGGGATGTTTTCTGAATTAAAAAATTAATAAATTATGTTTTCTGCTTTAGGATACTGCAAAAAATCAGATTATTATATCTACTCTTACTGTTTTCAATTTATCTACAATACATGTGTTCCATATTTCTCCATCCTTACTCAATTATAATGTTGCTGTCCAGCACCATTTTTAAATGATCTGCATCTAATCGACAAATGCAGAACTGTTTCCTGACTTTGAGCTGAGCTAATGCCAAGTATATTTCAGGATTCGTTTAGTTGAGTACATTCCTATTCATATTAGAACAGGTAATTTTCAGGACCACTTAAAGGCCCTTATGATTGTTTTGACAATAAAATGATGTATTTTGTGTATTTTATAAAATCAGTGAATTCATGCACAGCATATTATCTAACATGGCTTAAATAGTATTCTGTTCCACTTCCAAAGAGATTATCCACTTAATAAGGGGTATGATAACCTTAAATATATGCATTGAACAAAACTGCACATAGTATATGTATAATGCGTGGATCATTTCGCTTTATGGACTGCTGAATGAGATGAGGAAAAAATTGTTAACATAAATTCAGCAATGTTACACAGATGTTTAGAACAAGAAGCAAAGAAGAACTCCTTAATAATGAACACAGGGCTTTGAGGTATATAGAGTAGGATGTTATTGCTTAGATGACTTTGGCCAGAGCAGCAGAAAGCCCTCTTGCAAAAAATCATGGGATTTTTATGGCCAACAAAGTTCAGACTCTCAGTTTTACATGTAATCCTAAATATAAGATGACATTTTTAACATTAAAATACATCTATGCACTGATAAGGCATAATCAGAGATACAAGAGAACATATATTTTAAGTCATGCTATTTAACAAGATTTCATTAACAAGCTTTCCAATGTTATCAAGCTTCCCAATGTTTCCAATGTTTTGTACGCTGAAAGCAAACAAAAAGAAAATAAATATCATCTTCAAGAATATTTTTGAATTGAAATAATTCTTATTGGGATATGTGTTTTAAATTTTAGGATAAGAATACCGTAATTCATTTCAAAGTTTTAATTGCTCTTAGGCAATTCCTTAACATTAATATTCTTCCAAATAAATCTAATCATTAGTTAGGGATAAAGAAAGTAAAAAATTACGAAGGGAGAGGTAAAATGTTGATGAAGAAGAAAAAAGTCTGTTTGCAAGTCCTTAGAAAGGAATCATTAATATTGTTGAAATTTCCACATGTTGGGAGAATAGACCTAACTTCAGCTTTGATTGTTTCCACAACAACCAAACAAATGTATGCAGCACTTTGACTGTGTTTTCAGAGAAAACAAAACCATATTTATGAAGCAAACATTTTATTCACAAAAATAGGGGAATCAGAGACATTGCTAAAAGTATGATAGATGTCTGGGTGTATATGTGTATTCCCTAAATACTTGCTTCAATTCATTCAACTAACAGGCAGTATACACACTTAGCAGAGTTCAAATTGTCAGAAGAAAGTATAAGCAAACAAATACACTTAAAGAAAGGAGTCTCGATTATAAAAGTCAGAAATATCTGGGTGTGTCTTACAAATTTAAGAACCAGCTGCATGGATTTATGGCAAGGTCCTGCTTTCAACAGGGCTTCACCTTGGGGTCTAATGCTTTGCAGTCACTGTAGGGAATTTTTTTTTTCTTTTGGATTTGTGTTTTGTAAGTGAAGTTCAATGGGATGATTGACCTTGGCTCACGGATGATCCCACCTCCCACCATCACAAGATTCTCTGCTACCTGCTCTCCCACTCCTAGATGCCCAGGCCCTACTCAGTAGCCCCATTTCTGTTCCTACAGGCTGTCACCTTCTGCCCCAATAGGAATCTGTATATGGGAACAGAAAAGATTGGGGGGTGTAATGCCCAGCACCATCTTTGAGTGGGGCATGGAGGTGGCAAACCCCTCTCCAGGCTAGTAGCACCATAACACACTAGTAGAAGCCAGAGGCCAAGTCTCAGTGGGGCAAGCTTTTCATTCACTTACAATCCAGCTACCAAGCACACCTCAGTGCTGAGGCTTAAAGATCCCTGGGGGTCGCCTGTCTGTCAAGAGTTGGGGTGGCTGGCCCATGGAAAGAGGGGATGTCTGCTTCAAATGGATCTGTAAAGAGCACAGAGCCTGGGGCTTGTGCTGGTGGGAAGGGGAAACTGGCAACCCAGGCTGCCTAGAGATGAAGCACAGCCTATATCATGAGGAAGAACCTTCTGGTGCCCACATGGGTCTGCATTTGCCTAAGAACTGTCCAGATGCCCAGGGACCTCCCTCTCAGGCTCCAGGCCTAGAGGATCTTCTCTTCTAGGTGCCAGCTCTCTGAAGTCTGGCTTAACTTACTAGCAAGAGTTTTACTATCCCTCATTGTGTGCAACACTAGTTTTAAAATGCAAATAACAGAGCATTTGACTGGTATGTAGATTCACTCAAATTATATAATTCCTGTTTCCTGGCTGATCCCAGATGGTGCCTACAGCTGGCCAGGAAAGACAAATACAAACCAGATTAAGAATACTGAAAGAGGAACCATTTACCGTATTATCCTAACAATAGTATGTTGTTCCAAGTTTATCATGACATTGGGTTAAATAGTACTCTCTACTGAAAAATCTGGTTTTTTTTTTTAATGAAGAGAGAAAACCATGTTTATATAAAAGAATATATATCAGATCTATACAAAATAACATTCTACCTTTCATAGCAATATAAGAGATCACAAAGGAAAATACTGACAGATATAAATATAGCAAAACAATAAAATTAAAATCTGAAATATATAAAACCAGATTCAGCAGCATTTTATGAACAATTAAAATAGATTAAAACCTATGATATCTGAAGAGATTATTCAACTTCATAAGAAAAAAATAAAATACCAACATTACATGAAAGGAAAATTCTTAAAAAAGCAAAAAAGCAACAGGAGCAAGGTCACATTTAGTCATAGTGAAAGAGATGCAAACTTCAGCAAATTTGAAGAAAGAAAACTTTTTTGAAAGATTATTAATCAAACTAGTGTCATGATAAACCTGGAATATTTGTAGTGTTGGTAAGATTATGAATGGTTACAACATCTGTGAAATTTACTACAGTTACATGTATTACAAGTCTTCAAAGTATTTTGTGATACACATATGTTCATCACAGCACTATTCACAATTGCCAAGACATGAAATCAACCTAAATGCCCATCAACAGTAGACTGGATAAAGAAAATGTGAGAGATACACACACACACCATGGAACATACACCATAGAATACCATGCAATCATAAAAAAAGGACAAGATCATGTCTTTTATAGCAACATGGATGGAGCTAGAGGCCATTATCCTAAGCAAACTAACAAAGAAACAGAAACCAAGTACTAAATGCTCTCACTTACAAGTGGGAGCTAAACATTGAATACATATGGACACCAAGAAGGTAAGAATAGATACCAGGTCTACTTGAAGGCGGAGGGTGGGAAGAGGGTGAGGACTGAAAAAATACCTATTGGGTACTATGCGTATCACCTGGGTGATGAAATAATCTGTACACCCACTACATGCCATTTACATAAAAACAAACCTGCACATGTACCCCGGAACCTAAAATAAAGGTCTAAATAAAAGTATCTTATGATAAAGTCATTTCGCTCTTTGTTATAAATCACTGGAAATAAAATGACACGGACATTTTCAGAATATCAATAAAGTCAAAATGGAGAAATGATTAAAAACATATAATTATTTAAATAATATTAGGCATCAATTACATTATTATTCAATGGAGAAAAATAAGCCAATGTTTACTATATAATAAATAAAAAGGCAAAACACAGAATTGTAGATATACTTTAATTGCAATTATTTGCAAAGACACATGTAGGATAAGTGCTGAAAGGTAACACCAGAGTAAAAATTAATGTTTGAAACTAACAGAATGAGTATTTTTTATTTTCAAAATTTTCAACTTATTGTACTGTTATATAATCTTTTTTTTTTTTTTTTTTTTTATAATTTTTTTTTTTTTTTTTTTTTTTTTTTTTTTTTTTTTTTTTTTTGAGACGGAGTCTCACTCTGTCGCCCAGGCTGGAAGTGCAGTGGCCGGGTCTCAGCTCACTGCAAGCTCCGCCTCCCGGGTTTACGCCATTCTCCTGCCTCAGCCTCCTGAGTAGCTGGGACTACAGGCGACCGCCACCTTGCCCGGCTAGTTTTTTGTATTTTTTAGTAGAGACGGGGTTTCACCGTGTTAGCCAGGATGGTCTCGATCTCCTGACCTCGTGATCCACCCGTCTCGGCCTCCCAAAGTGCTGGGATTACAGGTTTGAGCCACCGTGCCTGGCCTCTACTGTTATATAATCTAAGAAAAAAAAGGAATTTCACCTAATTACATACAAGCTTGATGTGTTCATGAATTTTGGCTGTGTGGTTATTAATTTGTTTATAATGGTCACTGGAAAAAAAGTGCAGAAGTATTTCTGAGCATTAGGCAAGATAACAAGGAAAGCATTAATTTAAGACATTATCTGTTAATATTGTGAGATGAAATATTTTAAGTATTTCGAGTCTAATCAAAACAGTCATTGTCTGGATATGGTATTCTTTTTCAATCCTCTCACTTCAAGCTTTCATCTCTTTCAAGTGCACAAGTCTTGGCAATGTCATCTTCCTACTGTTAGTTTTTATTGAATATACAAGAATTCCTTTCCATTGAATGAAATGAAACACTGTTCAGACTTCTAACACTGAAATCCACCACAGCCAAATTTTGGTTCTTTTTTTCTGTGTATTATTTATATTTTCTCTATATACTGTTGCAATTATATATGCCTATACACATACAAATATCTGTCTTGCTTTTTTCTCTTCATGGAATAAATATTTAAAATATGAAATATCCAATATAACTGTAAATACTGAAAATAACACTGCATCATCAGTGTAAATGCTCATTTTACATTTAAATACTTCTAACATGAACAAGTTCAGAGTCTCCACTTTAGTTGGTAACTAAAAGCATCTTAGATTTAGAAATTATCCTAGTCTCTTTAAGGTCAATGAACTTAATTATTTTGTTTCAGTTTGAATCTTCTCCAAAGGCATTTCAGCCCAAGACAGAACACATACATTATGCTTATACATAATAATAGGAAAGCATCCACATTTGAGCCATCCCACTCCCTCCCCTTACAAGTCACCAATGCACTGAGGCAACTGCAGAGAGAGGCAAGTGTCTCCACACAAATACCAATGAGCAGTGGCACATATCCAAAACTTTCCAAAAACTATAGAAGAGAAACAAGAGACATTCTGTGGCATTCTCTGGTATCACTGTGATCAGTGCACCCATACCAACCGATATCACACACAGGGTTTTAATACCTCTGGCTCCCAATTCCCATGCTTCTCCTCTTCACTCTGAAGCACATTCTTGTTAACTGATTATATCAATTCTTCTCTTTAAAACTTGTACTCTAAAAGGCAGAGATTGTTTCTTTGTTGTATGATCTGTACTCAAACCAAACTGCAATAATTGACCTGTGTTTTACAGACATCCATTCATAACAACTAGCAGACACTGAAAGGGAGATGAAAATACTACTGTCAAGTTATGTTATCTGTCACTGTTCCCAAAGTAATCTAGAAAAATGCCCATCTCTACATTTTTTAAATATTTTTTCTATATAAGAGGCTGTTTTCCCCATTTACTTATCACATCTTACTTCAAGATTCAACTTGGGTCTCAATTTGTTTTGGAAAGCCTCCTGAATGTCTCACTCTTCTGAATTAGAGCTCACTCAACTAATTTCTCTTAAGGATATGTCTTATCTGCCTGTTTAGTATTTATCAAACGTGGTAAGCATCCTCTAAAATGGCCTCCAATTATCCCCACATCCTGGTATTCATACCCTTGTGTAATCCTCTCCCCTTGGGTATAGGCTGGACCTAGTGCCCTGCTTCTAAAAAAAGGATAGGGCAAAGATGATGAGATGTCACTACCAAGATTAAATTATAAAGAGACCATAGTTTCTGTCTTGCATGCCCTCTCTTGCTCTCTGATGAAAATCAGTCATGTGAACCAGCCATGTGAGCTACTCTGTTACCCTATGGAGACCCATATAACAAGAAACAGAGGGCAGCCAATATGTACCTGAGGCCCTCAGTCCAATAGCTCAAGAGGAACTCAATCCTGCCAACAACCATGTGAGTAACTTGGAAGTGGATCCTTTTTCAGCCAAGTTTTGCAAGGATCACAAGGTCCAATCAGTATCTTAATTATAGACTTGTAAGAGACTCTGAGCCAGAGGACCCAGCTCAGTAGTGCTAGGGCTCCTGGCCCACAAAAACTGGCAAATAATAAATGTCTATTGCATTAAATAGCACTAAGTTTTGGAATTTTTTTAATGCAACAGTAGATAGCTGCATTCACTTATGCATTCTCCCAAACTAGATTATAAACTGCTCCGATGATAGCAACTGTGACATTTTGAATCTCCAGCACTTAGACAGTGACCCTCACTGTTTAATGACAGTGAAGTTCTAGAAAGAGACAATTTTGAACAATATACACAAATCATTACTTTAAAATAGTCACTATAGCAATTTATAGAGGAGATAAAAGTGCAGTCTCTGTGTTAAAAAATCTGTAGTTTAATTTGCAAAACAAAAAATATAAATATGTTTATGTATATGTGTGTATAATAAGAAATACACAGATAAATAAATATTCAAATTTAGAAGAGGCTAACATTTAAGTAATAATTAAGAAAATGAAAAATGTGATGTCTGAAGAAATTGGAAAACATTAGTATGGCTGTCAGGAAAAAAATTAAGAAAAAGAAAATACTAAGTACTATAAAATCCCTTAAAATATATATAATTATGGTACTTAATCCTAAAAAGTATGAGAGAAATAACAGACATTAATAGAACATTTGAAGTCATTCATATATTATGTCAAATGCTGCCTATGAATCTCATCATGGTATTTAGTCATAAAAATGAAAGATAAAAGAATGAAGAAAATTCAAAGCAATTGAAATTGAGTTCAAAACTCTGAAGAAGTTATTAACGAAGACTCTGCCAAAAAATCAACTAAAAAAATTTAAGATCTTTACTGGCAAACACACTATTTCTGATACTTTTTAATTCAACAAATAATTTTTAAGTCCCTGCTAGCTAATCATGCCCTGTACTTGAAGTTGACTACTTAAAGCCTAATTAGACAGTTCACATTGTATGCAGCCCAGTTACTTGGTGAATTAATATGATGTCTTCTTAATTATGTAAATGCCTGCCCATCTACACAGTTTAGTATAAAAAAGCTGAATATGTTTGATAAAAGTGATAAGGAACACTATTTAGAAGGTATTTTTCTGGTGGTGGAAGAGAACAACCTGGAATAGATTCAAACATTACCAGATGCCTTATATTTGATAGCACTGTGCTTGGCACAACTGCGGAAGAAAAAGATATAATCCTTTTCTCCAATAAATTCACAATCTTGGAGAGAAAATGAAGAATAAAACAAGGAAAGAGACAAAATAACAAGTTGAAATAAATGCTATTATAGAAATAAGCAGGCTACTGAGACAGAAATAATGAGAAGAGAGGGTGCTTACTGTAACAATGGAAGATATCTATTGTATTTCTGTCATATAAAATGAATGTCTATAGTCTGTGTCCACTTTTACTGGGTTGTTGGGTATTTTGTGCCAATTTGTAGATGCTCTTTATATATCAAGTAAATTGGGTTTTGTCTGTGATATAAGTTGCAAAAAATTTCCTCCAGTTTGATGTTTCTTATAGCAATTTTGGTCATGTGGAAATAGCTTTCTTTTAGGTAGTAAGTAAAATTATTAATCTATTTCTTGTGGTTTCCTGATTTTTATCACAGTTGAGAAAGCTTTCTTCCCTCTAAAGTTGTACAGAATTCTCTCATGATGTCTTCAAGTATATTTATGGTTTCTGATGTACATTTACATTTATGATGCATTTGGAATTTATCCTAGTTTAAGGTATAAGGTATGGAACCTCTTTTTTTCCAGACGGCTACCCAGTTGGCTCCTCATTACTTATGGAAAAACTCATTTCTTCCATTGACATTACAAACCACTATGATTCACATATGTATTCTATATACTAATTCACTAATCTTTCCCTTCATATTTAGAACCAAATTGTCTTAATAACTGAGGCTTAGTAATATGTTTTAATATCTAGTAAAACTAGTCCCACATCATTACTCCCCTTTTGCTAAATTTTTCTGGCCATTCATGCTTATTATTTTTCCATATCAACTTTATTTTTTTGTTGTTGTTGTTTTTTTGAGATGGAGTCTCACTCTGTCGCCCAGGCTAAAGTGCAGTAGTGTGATCTCGGCTTACTGCAGCCTCTGCCTCACAGGTTCAAGCGATTCTCCCACATCAGCTCCCCAAGTAACTGGGATTACAAGCATGTGCCACCACGCCCAGCTAATTTTTGTATTTTAGTAGAGACTAAAATTTTTAGTAGAGACAAAATTCACCGTGTTGGCCAGGCTGGTCTCGAATTCCTGACCTCAAGAGATCCACCTGCCTCCACCTCCCAAAGTGCTGGGATTACAGGCGTGAGCCACCGCGCCCAGCCCATATCAACTTTAGATCAGCCTGTCTATATCCAAAAATATCCTGTCTGTACTTTTGCAGATGTCACATTACATTTATACAATCAATTAGGAGAAACTGACAAGATGTTGAGGCTTTCTATAGTGTATTATTCCAATGATTGTAATATTTTGGGAGGAATCTTAGAAGGGTTTTTATTTAAGATTTTATTTTTTTTCCCATATATGTTTGCACATTTCTTGGTAAATTTATGGCTAGTTACTTTATCTTTCTTGTAGATGTTTTGAATTGGGGTATTTCTTCCATTATATGTTCTGAATGGTTGTATTTTTGTATATATAAAAGCTATTGACTTTTTAATATTTTTTTCATTCACCACTGTACTGAGTTTTTTTACTGTTTCTAAGACTTTTCAGCTTTTCAGGTACACAATCATAGAGGCTCTAAATGTTTTTCTACTTTTATATCTCTAATTTCTTTCTTTTATCTAATTGCATTGGCTAGTACTCCTGAGCAATGTTTAATGTAGTGAGAATGGAGTTACTGTTTTGTTCCTAAAATTATCAGGTGCTTCTAGTGTTTCCCCACTAAGGATAATACTGGATTTGAGATTGAAACAGATACATTTTATCAGGTTATGAAAATATATATCTATTCCCTGTTAATAGGTTTGGGGTTTTTGTTTTTTTTTAAGTTTTTTTTTTTTTTTTTTTTTTTTTTTTTTT
>NW_016813373.1:4684197-4709143 GCF_001698545.2 Rhinopithecus bieti | reverse complement strand
TCTCCCGGGCTGGAGTGCAGTGGCCGGATCTCAGCTCACTGCAAGCTCCGCCTCCCGGGTTCACGCCATTCTCCTGCCTCAGCCTCCGTGGGGTTTTTCTTTAAATTAAATCAAGTCTTAACACTAATTTTGTTAAATGCCTTATATATGTATTAATATAATCATGTGCTCTTCCCTTAGATATAATGTTAATAATTTCCTTTGACTGACCTATCATCATGCCCCTGAAATAACACCTTTAATCAGGATGTTTATTCTTTTAACATGTGCTAAATTCTGTTTGGCAACATTTTACTTCAAATTTTTGCAATTATTTGCATGAACATGAAAATGAAAGATCTAAAGTTTTCTTTGAAGTGAAATTTTTATTAAATTTTAATGTCAATATCATGCTCACATCATTTACCACTTCCCTGAAAGAGTTTAAATATTATTAACATTATCAAGTTTTTGAAGTTTTGGTACAATTCCCTTATAAAACCATCAGGGCTTTGTGCTTTTGATGATAGTGGGGGCATAGATTTATGTTTTGTTTTTTTCAGTTAATATAGCCACTATTTTTTTTTCTTTTGAGTTGGAGTCTTGCTCTGTCATCCATTCATGCTTATTATTTTTCCACCCAGCTCTGTCACCCAGGCTGGAGTGTAGTGGCATGATCTCAGTTCACTGCAACCTCCACCTCCCCAGTTCAACAGATCCTCCCACCTCAGCCTCCCCAGTAGCTCAGACTACAGGCATGCACCACCACACCTGGCCAATTTTTGTATTTTTTTGTAGAGACAGGGTATGCCATGTGGCCCAGTGTAATCTTGAACTCCTGGGCTCAAGCGATCTGCCCAGCCTCCCAAAGTGCTGGGGTTACACAAAATAGCATGGTAGTGGTACCAAAACAGACATATAGACCAATGGAGCAGAACAGAGATAACACCACACACATCTACAACCATCTGCTCTTTGGCAAGTCTGACAAAAATAAGCAATGTGGAAAGGATCTCTATTCAGTAAATCATGCTGGGAAAACCGGCTAGCCATATGCAGAAAACTGAAATTGAACCCCTTCCTTACACCTTCTACAAAAATTAACTCAAGATGGATTAAAGACTTCAAGGTAAAACCCAAAACCACAAAAAACCCTAGAAGAAAACCTAGGCAAAACCATTCAGGACATAGGCACAGGCAAAGTCTTCATGACAAAAATGACAAAAGCAATTGCAACTAAAGCCAAAATTGACAAATGGAATCTAATTAAACTAAAGGGCTTCTGCAAAGCAAAAGAAACTATCATCAGAGTGAACAGGTAATCTACAGAATGTGAGAAAATTTTTGCAATCTACCCATCTGACAAAGGTCTAATATCCAGGATTTACAAGAAATTTAAACATATTTACAAGAAAAAAAAAATTCTATAAAAAAGTGGGCAAAGGATATGAATAGACACTTCTCAAAAGACATTTATGCAGCCAAAAAATACATGAAAAAAAGCTCAACATGACTAATCATCAGATAAATGCAAATCAAAACCGCAATGAGATACCATCTCACACCAGTCAGAATGGTGATTACTAAAAAGTCAGGAAACAATAGATTCTGGCAAGGCTGTGGAGAAATAGGAACGCTTTTACACTGTTGGTGGGAGTGTTCAACCATTGTGGAAGACAGTATGGTGATTCCTCAAGGATCTAGAACCAGAAATACCATTTGCCCCAGCAATCCCATTACTGAGTAGATACCCAAAGGATTATAAATCATTCTACTATACATATGCACATATATGTTTATTGCAGCACTATTTACAATAGCAAATATATGGAATTAACCCAAATGCCCATCAATGACAGACTGGATAAAGAAAATGTGGCACATATACACCATGGAATACTATGCAGCCATAAAAAGGAATGAGATCATGTCCTTTGCAGGCACATGAATGAAGGTGCAAGCCATCGTCCTTAGCAAACTAACACAGGAACAGAAGACCAAACACCACATATTCTTATTCATAAGTGGGAGTTGAACATTGAGAACGAACGGACACAGCGGGGGGAACAACACACACCACGGTCTGTTGGGGTCGGGGGGTGAGGGGAGGGAACTTAGAGGACAGACAGGTCAATAGGTGCAGCAAACCACCATGGCACACGTATACCATGGAACAAGCCTGTACATTCTGCACATGTATCCTTTTTTTTTTTAAAAAAAAAAAAAAAAAAACACACAACAAAGTACTGGGGTTATAGGTGTGAGCCACTATGCCCAGCCTTCAATTGTATTTTCTGTATGCTTTGGAAATTTTAGAAAAGTTTCTCTCCAAAGAAATTTAACCATTTTATTCAATTTTTTCAAATTGTTCACCTTGAGTTTAGTAAACAAAATCTTTTATGACTAAATTTCCAGCATTTCAAGATAGTCTCCCTGTCATCCTTTTTTACATGATGTATTTGTGCCCTGTACATTTTATTTTATTAACTAATAGTTTCGTTTCCCAAAGTAGAAGCACTTCTTTTATCTCTAATCTAATTCATTTATTTCTGCTTTATTACTTCATTTTGCTTTGCATAGGTTGATTCTATTGTTTTCTTCTAACTTCCTAAATCACTACTCAGAGTACTAAGTGTATACTTTTCTTCTGAGAGTTTTATCTACATCCCATAGATTCTGATATGTTGTGTTTATATTACCTTTGTTTTCTAAATTTTAAAAATTTTAGGTTGGGTTTCCAGTTTGACATGAGTTTTAGAGAGATTTTTAAATTTGATGAAGTTTTAAAAAAATTCACCTCCCTTGTTATTAATTTCTAGTTTTATTTCATTGTGATGAGTGCACTTTTCCTTGTGGTACTATATGGGATTGGCTCTTGTTAACACTCCATGGCTACTTGAAAAGAAGTATTGTGTTTTCAGGAAACAATGTTTTATATATCAGTTAGATGTGTATTTATTACATTAACCAGGTCTTCTATAGATGTAGATATTTTTGTCTTCTTGATCTGTCATCAACTATGGAAGAAAATTCAAGTCTCTTACTCTAATCTGTTTCTATATCTTCTGTTATTGTTTCGTTCTATGAATGTTGATGTTATGCTGTTAGTATATAGATACATTTCACTGCTGTATTTTCACTGTGAATGTCTCAATCTTTATAAAATGCTATTTTTGTTTTGTTTAACATCAAGACCATGACCCTCACTTATTTTTAATTTGCATTTAAAATACATGTATTTATGATACTTCCACTTTCTTTCCGTGTTTTCTCCATTTTTAGAAAGCTTATTACTTTTATTGTCAGTACGATTTGCATATACAGTCTGTTCTGTTACCCTAATCCCCATATTTATGTTAGTCTTAGTCAAACAATTGCATAAATCCAATGCTCATGGTTAGTATTTTTGTTGTAGATTTTTTAGACACCTCTTGTTTTATTTTCTTCTAAAATTTCCTGATATCTCATGCAAACAATATTCCCTACGTTGTGCATGTTCAAAATTGTTTGCTATTGTCTCTGTATTTGAACTACATTTTTGCTGATTATAAAATTCTTGAGTCACACTCAACACGTAGATTTTGTTCCACTAACTTCTAGCATTCAATGTGTTCTAGAGTAGTTCAAGATCACATTAATCTATATCTTCTACAAGAGACATCCTTCTTGGCCACCCAAGGGAGTCTTTCATTATCTCTGAATTTTTCTTGGATATGTTTTTAGGTTTATGGCTCTGGGGCAATTTCCATTGAATTTAGTATGGTTTTTCAACATGTAAATTCAAGTCTTATGGAAATTACCTTAACTTATATCTTTAAATATTTATTTTGTGACATAATTTTCGTATTTATTTGTGACTCCAAAAATGTGCATGCTTGATTTCCCTTGCCTGTCTTCTATAGCTGCCTACCATTTTCTCTCTAATCTTTTAAAACTCTCATTAAATTTCTCTTTCATTTTGCTCACTTTCCTCATATCCATCCTCTCTCAAGGTCTTTGCTGTATTTCAGCAGTGGTTATTCTTTCTTGTGCTCCTGCCAACTTTTCCTTGATTTCTGTGGTGGTTTTATTTTTCCTGTCCATTTCTTTGAGACCACTGTTCACCTACCATCTCTTCTCTGAGTTCTTTTATTTTTAATTTGCATTCATCCTTCATAAACACACTTACTTCTTTAAAGTTTTGTTTTACTTTATTTTAAAATTCATAGCACAATGTTCAGTAATAATTTTTGTCTTTCATGGGCACACTATTTTGTTTTGTTTTGCTATTATTTTCTCCTGAGCTTTTGGTTTCCCTCTTCATTTCCTCATATTTTTCTTGCAATTTTTTGTTTTCTTTTCTTTTCTTTTTTTTTTTTTTTTTTTTTTTTTTTTTTTTTTTTTTTTTTTTTTGAGACGGAGTCTCACTCTGTCGCCCAGGCTGGAGTGCAGTGGCGAGATCTCGGCTCACTGCAGGCTCTGCCTCCCAGGTTCACACCATTCTCCTGCCTCAGCCTCCCCAGTAGCTGGGACTACAAGCACCCACCACCACGCCCGGCTAATTTTTTGTATTTTTAGTAGAGACAGGGATTCACCGTGTTAACCAGGATGGTCTCGATTTCCTGACCTCATGATCCGCCCGCCTTGGCCTACCAAGCAATTTTTTTAAAAAAGATCTTAGGCTAATCCTTTTTTGTATCATATAGTATTGAAACTGGTGCGTTTTTTCTATACCAGCTATTTGTTGGAAGTTCATGTGGGTGGGGAAGGGTACAAAGACATATTCCAGGCTAAGAGCAATTTTTCTTATGATGTAGGATTTTGATTGTGTATTTATTTCCTTTTTACACTTCCTCAATCAATGGTTATGGCAGCTGAGATGGTTTTCTTAATGCAAGCTATCTTCTCTGTACTGCAATGAAGACTGGCTGTTTGCTCAACCAATGAAGACTGGTCTGTTTTCATGTGGTTGGCCCATCTTTTTCACTGCTCAGAACCAACTGGGTCTGAGAAAGTTGGTGCACCTAGTTTGTCCTGTTTAATAATAGAGCTCAGAAATTACATCTCAGTGTGTATCCCTCATCTTCATAAATGGCTCTCTCGTAGCTGCACACCTGTTGGACTGGCTCTACTGTTTTCCATCTCCTCATCCTAATCTACAGTGTCTACTGCCTTGGGAAGACATTCCTCCTTTTGGAGGATCTGGAGTTTAGCAGTCTTTTAGCTTCACCAAATATGGTTGTTTAAATTTCTGTTTTTCATTCACCTTGTTGCTTTGGATAATTTCTGGAAAGATGAGGTGATAATGTGACTTTAAACTACCACATTCAAATCAGATATTCTATCCTAAATTATTTAATTTTTAGTCTTAACAATCAAATATCCTCAAAATCCATATGTTTTATACATTCAGGAATTGAGTTGGAAATACAAGGAAACAATAATAGCCATCTACTTTGTATCTGGCACTGTAAACACACATAAAACTATTTTATTGTATATGCCTCGAAATAGCCCTGCAAGTTGGGTATTATCTTCGTTTTACAAATGAATAGCACAGCCCAGATTTGTCTTTACTCTGAACCCCACTGAAATAAATTCTCATTCTCCCAAGATAACTTTTAAATATTTCACTTTTATGGAAACAAAATAATCCCTGATTAGACTGTATTATTTGTTTGTTTTGGAATCTAAATTTCTTTTGTCTCCTCCAAATACTTTTTTAAACCACTAGCAATATGTAAGAGAAAAACCTTTTAGAACAGAAATGGTTGCACACTATTAAACAAGAACTGGACTTCCTAAACTGTAAAACCACAAAGTCCAACATAATACAATCAATATGCTGTTTGGTTTTGTCCCCTAAGCAACTGACCAAACACTACTATAAATTTGCCTGCCAATGAATTTGACAAAGATTAAGAATGTTGATACACCCCCTACCTAAAATACAAACTTTGAATAAATGTAACATAAATATAATAACAAACAGACAAGAATTCAAGTGACAAACAACTTGAGAGTAAGATTACAAATTCTTTGTTTTGGGCAGAATTAATTATCATTATTTCATGTACTTTTGAGCTTGCTACATTTATAAAACTCCAGACTCACAATATTTCAGACACTTTTACAAATAGAAGTTAGCACTTGCTACCATACTTTCTTGGCATCCGAAACAAAGAAAGCGCTGCACAAATCATTCCTTCTTTCAAAATGAGGTTTTATTAAATTTTTTTAAAGTTATCCCCTAAAGATAGCACTAAAACCAGACATAATAGAAAAAGCACTGTATTTAAAGTGAAGAACTTGGCTATTATACTAGTTCTACATTATTAGTGGTATGAATTTGGACAAGTTACTTAATTCTCTTGAGCTTTGGTGTTTGCCTTTGTGTAAAATACACTTGGAAGTACCCCTCCTTAGTGTTTCTGTCTGGCTAATATCTGTGTAAACAACTAGCATAGCTCCTAACACATAGATGTTCAGTAAGTATTTATTGAGTCTTAATAACATTCTGAACAATTTCTTGTTTTTACTTTCTATTACATTAAAATCTAATATAATGATGGCAATAAAACTCTTTCCTTGAGGAGTACATCAGCCATTATAGTAATCATTAGATATCAAAGCTCCACTTATTCATTTCTCTATCTTTGGTCACAATAATAGAGATAATCTTAGCGTTAACTCTTGCTCAGAAAGATTTCTATACTATTTTAGTGTTTTAACAAAATAAATATATTGCTCTGATGGAATAAAAAAGTTTGAAAAAAACACAGGCCATCGAATAAAACAAACATGAATACCCAGTACTGGTTTTGCTAGTTACTATGGCAAGTTATTTAATCTCTCTGAAGATCAGTTTCTTTATCTGTAAGATTCTGACAGATTGCTGAGAATTGAATGGGACAAAGTATGTAAAGTAATACATATAGTAGATATGCAATAAAAGTGAGCCTCTTCCCCATGAAAACTCCAAAAGTCTTTATAGTTTGAATTGTGGTTATGCTTACAACCAACACAGTGTACATTCACCCCAATAGTCTAACAAGAGTTTAGCCCATAGTAGGATGTTAATACTTGAGTGTTTATTAGTATCTTATCAGAAGGCATTGTGTAGCTTGCAGAGAGGGTGTACTTTATTGGATTACACAATTTGAGAATTCTCTGATCTCAAAAAGCCTATGATTTAGTCAGAAGGTAAACGTAACAAAATTAATGACAGACTGTGTGAGATACATGTGGTGCAAACTCTCTTTGCACTCTTTGCTCTCTTAATCCACAAGAGTTTAAAGAAAGAACAGATTGCTTTTGTCTGGGTCAATAAGTTTAGTGGTTATACACATGGCCTTTGAAGGAAACAGCTTGAGCTCCAATCTTATTCAACCACTTACTAGCATCTTAAACCATTTGGGCAACTTACTTAAACTCTTTTAGCCTCAGATTCCTCATCTTTAGACTAGACCTTCTCAGGGTTATTCAGAGTATTAAACAAGCTGAAGCATAAAGCCAAGTTACTCAGGACATGTGAGTTAATAAAAATATCCTATTATCTAAGTCTCACAGTAAGCACAGAATATTTTTAAATAGACTCCCATTTCTATCAGAGATATGTCATGTCAGTTCCCCATAGAATGGTGATGATGGTGATAAAATAAACAAACAAAAATCTACTTGCTGATAGTTCCAAAGTGCTCAGATATGTTTGAAAGAAATAAAAAATAGAAATAGTCGCACATTAGAAAAGCAACACAAATATAACACACTTGACTGCACTATGAAACTAGGTAATTTAATTATTCATTTCTAGAAGTCTGTATTGTTTCAGTTCTGGATTCAAAATGCTGCTTCTTCTTTAAATTTAGGTCTTAAGTTAGAAATAAAAAGAAATAAGGAAAGACACACAGGTCCTTTGGGCGGTTTATTTTTCCAGAACAAGATATTGTATTTCATATCTTCTGGCATTCAGTCATGTGAACAGCTCAATGGAGCTGACTTGGATTTCACTAAAACCACAAAGCCAAGTGATGGCCACTTGGGAAGCTCATGACCGACTGGTCATGAAAATAAGCATCTTTGCCAGAAGTCTATAGTAAACTGAGGCAACATCAAACTTGCAATTGAGACATCCAAATCAAAATAACAGAAAACTATCAATATTTATTACTATGAAATTAACATTATTTACACTTTACCTTAAACACCAAAGAACAATTTTTTTATATGTTGCCTACACTTTCACAGTTGTTTTACATGTTTGCCTTGGATATTTCAGAGAGCTCATGAAAATATCAGTATACAGATATTTAAAATTTTGCTGGTGATTATGAAAAAGAACTATCTTTTTCCAGAAAATGATCTCTCTCAAGAATGCATTGCTCTGGAGAAATTATCATATCTATTCAAAATTTCCAGTTTAAAGGGAATAAGTTATTTAATAGTCAGTAGGAGTTAATGAAATAAATTTGGTTCCATATGTGACATTTTACCAATAATGTTATTGGTAGTCATTCCTTAGGGAAATACTCATGATATAATGTCTGAAAAAAGTAAAATATAAAATATCCCATATAACTTTCATTTGAAACAAAATGAGTGAGATAAGTGAAAGGAAGGGAGAGTGAAAGAAGAGACAAGTGAAATATTATCAAATTTTAACAGTGAGATTGTTCAAATTTTGCTAATTTTGTTTGGTTATTCATATTTTATAGTTTCTAAGTTTTCTACAAGGAGTATAAACAAACAAAAAATCCTGAATCTAAAGTATTCTCTGTCAAATAAGGTACTTCCTGCCCATAACAGGGATGTTTTCTTGAGAAAAACACTACCAAGTTTTAAAATATAAAGTCATAAATGAGAAAGCCTATATTCTCAGCAAAACTACTTACTTTGGATGCAGTAACTCCTTCCAGACAACTACTGTGCCCTTGAATCTCACTAAAATTGAGATTCAACAAAATAATAATAGAAAAAATTTTAAATTTAACCTTTTATTTCAAAACATTTACTGGCAGCCAGAATGTGCTCTTAGAAGTCATAGACTTAATCAAGTACTTTAATGTAGCTGTGTGAGGAAGGAGTTGATTTAACTTATATGAACATTATCAACCCCTTCAAGTCAGTATAAGAATGTTGATCAGGCAGGAGCTAGAACACTCAGTTTGGATGTTTTGGGGACCTCCTAGTTTCCTGGAAAGATGGAGAACATAAAGCTTATTTTATGTTTTAAGACTATTTTTCGGAGAAGTTTTAGGTTCAGAACAAAATTGGGATGAAGGAACAGAGATTCCCAGGTACCTCCTGCCCATCCCACCCTACAGCTTCCCCCATTATCAACACCCCCAACCAGAGTGGTACATTTGTTACAATTGATGAACCTACATTGACACATCATTATCAACTAAAGTCTATCGTTTTCCTTAGGGCTCCCCCTCTTGGTGTTGTACATTGTATGGGTTTGGACAAAGGTATAGTGATATGTACCTACCATTGTAGTACCACATGGAGTAATTTCACTGCCCCAAGAATCCTCTGTGCTCTACCCGTTCATTCCTCTCAAACCCTGGCAACCACTGATCTTTTTACTGTCTCCACAGTTTTCTCTTTTCCCAAAGATTATGTAGTTGGAATCATACAGTACATAGCCTTTTCAGATTAGCTTCTTTCACTTAGCAATATTCATTTAAGCTTCTTCTACTGTTATAAAGCTTTTTTTTTAAAAAAAAAAAAAAAAAAAAAGAGCAAAGAAATTAACAAGTAATAGCTTTACTTGCCAGGGTAAGGCGCAGTATCTCTCATGCCTACAGAGACACCACTGCTTGCCAAGGCACTTCACCAGTGCCAGCCTTCTTGGCTTTACTGAGCCTTCTTCTAAGTTGACCAAGCAGAAGAGAACCCATGGACAGGCCTTGCTCTAAAGTCTTCCTTGGCTCAAAAAGTAAGATACAAGATTGGCCCCATACCTCTCAGCAAGGCTAAAAAGTACAGCCAGACCAAAGCTGAAATGTAGTGCACACATACACAAGTATAATTGTCATCAGACTTTCATATATGTGATATATGAATTACATTATAAGAGTTACATGGTTTAATTCTAAGAGTTACATGCTAGTGGTAAGACATTGGCCATCACTGTTGGCAACTCAGTAGAGATTATAATAGGCTGCCCTTAAGCTGTCAGCTATTATTATATGACAGAATATGAGTTTGGGTTTCCTAAACCTTTCTACCCATAAGATAATTCATTTCCTTTGCATCAAACACATGTCAACACCTAATGACATATAGTTGTTTTCTTTAAACAAGAGAAATCAAAATTTAGAGCTAACTTCTTCAGAATTCCTCTCAATGTATGTACCTTTGGTTAAGTTATACTAGAGAATGCAATCCTTTATACTGGTGGTCTTTACAGAGGGGTGCACATGTCCCAAAAAGGTACACAAAAATATCCGTATGAAGACATTTGTGCTCTTACTGACTCTCAACTATCTCTAAGCTTTTGCTTTAAAGTTGACAAAATATATTACAGCAACAGCACATCCTGTGATTTATAAGCATATGTATGTGTGTGTGTGTATATATATATATTACATGTACATATATATATATATTACAGGTAATGTTTTCATCAGTAAAGGTGTCTGATTTCTAAATGTTTAAAATTAGATGAGTAGAACTCATGAAGAAAATGTCTGTATTCAAAATCCACATATTAAAATGAGTGTTCTAATATCTACCTAAGCAAATATCTTTATCCATCTGAAGGCAGTAGAGGTAGATGTTGCATTTCACTTGTAGTTTATGGCAAGTGCTTTGCAGACATAAAATATTGCTATACACCACTAAAATATTACATATTCTATTGACATTGTTTCCCATAAAGTACTCTCTGATGACACATGCTTTTAGCTAATGGCCTTCAGCTTGATTTTAATCATACCAATCCTTTAAATCCCAAAGCTTCCAAGACTAATATGCACCACAAGTTTAAATATATTTTTAGACTGTTTTAAAATTTACTATGTATAGCCTTATTTGAGTACAAGAAAACAATTTTATGTTCAGAGGAAAGTTAATTTGAGATTGAAATCACTAGGAACCATGTCTTTCACTTCTATTATAAATAGTTTGATCTAGATTGATTGATGAACTATTCTACCAGCTAAAAACATCTATTATTTGGGGCTGTCTCAGCTTCTTAATTTGAAGACCCAGTTTTAAAAAAACATGAATGAGGAATGCCTTAGGTAATAAAATGGATACGGCAAAATCCAGTCCCAAATACCTTATGACCTGATAGCTTTAATGCCCTTGATAACACATACGGCATTGGTATCCTTCAGTGAAGTGGTCCAGAAGAAATGAAAAAGGCTAATCTATTTAGGATCCATGTTTCTTGCAGTACAAAGACAAAGTAACCTCAGAGATTACTTTGTGTAGTTATGTGTAGTTACTGGGCATACATCATTTTAATTCTTATGAAAAACATATTTAGACACTTTCTCCTGCTGACAGTTCCCAATCAAAAGCAAATAGAATGCACATATTTGTCAGGGTCATTGGCAATGGTTCTCCAAACCTTTTGCCCCCTTATCATACTTCATTGTGCTTTTTTCCTTCCTGCTACTCACTTTATCTACTTCCTGCACCTTCTCTAGGCTTTCTTTTTCTTCTCCTGTGACTTGCCATGCCTTTAAGAGGTCATGTTAAACATGCTATATGGCATGATACATTATTAATAAATGGGAAATAAAACTACATTTCAGAATGTTGGTTGGGGTTCATAATATTGAATTGTTTTATTGCCTTTTCCACCATGGAAATACCCAGTGGTTCTATAAAATTCCCTTATTTGTTTTGGACTCCTCATGTTTTCAAATATTTGGGGAAATTTCTTATAAGACTGTTTCTTTCTCTAATTATTCCCAAACAACAAATGATGAATTTTTTAAGTAAAATATTTAAGAAGAAAGGCTTTAAGGAGTTATAGGAAAACTACTGTAATCAAAGAAGCAGGTGCAAAATCATTTAAAAAGACCACAAGAATATCTGGACAATTTGAATGAGATATTTTTCTCTAATTTCTGACTATACCTATGTTTTAGTTCCTGAAAAAACATAGAGAAGGACACAGATTTATGTAATATCAGAGAACTCATGGACAATGAGAAAATGTAACAAAAAGTGATAAATAGGAAAAAATATGTTTCTCAAAAGTGGGAAAAGAGTAGCAAATATTGGAAAGCATAGTTTGGTTGGTAAACTTAATTTTAAAATCAAGAAAATGCCTACAATTTGTCCTGAATGTTTAGAAAAGACATAAAGACATAGTTGGCATGTGAATGAAACCAAATTGATCAAGCTAACTGCAGGTCCTTTTTTTTTTTTTTTTTTTTTTTTTTTTTTTTTTTCTTTTGAGACGGAGTTTCTCTCTTGTTGCCCAGGCTGGAGTGCAGTGGCGCGATCTCAACTCACCGCAACCTCTGCCTTCTCATTTCAAGTGATTCGCCTACCTCAGCCTCCTGATTAGCTGGGATTACAGGCGCCCACCACCACACCCAACTAATTTTTGTATTTTTAGTCGAGACGGGGTTTCACCATGTTGGCCAGGCTGGTCTTGAACTCCTGACTTTGTGATCCACCCGCCTCAGCCTCCCAAAGTGCTGGGATTACAGGCGTGGCTTCCAGGTATCAGATCAAGGAACCACATAAGTTAGTTTGATTTCAGAAAAAAAAAAAAAAAGAAAAGGTAAATAAATTTCCAAATGTAAAAAACTGGATTTAGTTAGGATAAGTTTTACATTCCATACTTAAGTTTTTGACGGTACAGAATGGTGGTAAGTTGGTCCCATTCATTTATTCATGTAACTGTAGTTATTGGACACATATCATTTTAATTCTTATGAAAAACATATTTAGACTAGCCAATTGCAAGCATTACATCAGTCAATAATGTGAGATCACTAACAAAAAAGCCCAAAATCTCAGGGTTAATAAAAATACATATTGTATCAAAGAAGATAAGAATTAACTATATTCAGCTCTATTCAATTCACATCTGAAAAATTATATAAAATTACACATTTTAAAAGAAAAAAGTGACCAAATGGAGCTTATCCATAGAAGGGCTACCAAGTTTTGAGGTGTCTTAATCTGGAAACCAATATTCATGCAAATAGTGATAAGAAGCTAATAATCTCTGAACACTTACATCCATGTCATTTAGGAAAAAAAAAATTAACTTAAATTGATAGGTGAAGGAAACAAACAGATTTCAACTCAACACAATGAAGAATTTTCTAATAATTAAAAGTGTTATGTGATAAGCCCACACTGTCATGTGAAGTATTTAGGGGCAACTTAGGTGATCAATTTCAAGGATGCTATAGTGAGGCTTAGAATGATTGATTTATACATTCTTAAAAGCAAAGAAAATTATGTTGCAGTAAAAAAAAAATAAAGAAAATATATCTAGGTGCAGATAGAGGTGTGCCCTGCCTCATAAAGGTGGGGAAGTCTAAGGAAGGCTTTTGGAGAAGTCCAGAACAAATAATAAATAATATAAGTTTTGAAGAAGGAGCTGGGCTTAGCCAAATGCAGGAGATAGACAGTTGGTAGAGGAATGGAGGAATAAAAGAGGAAAACAGTATGGGTAAAAGCACCAATATGAGAGAAAACATAGTAGCTGTAAAAGACTAAAAGTATTTAAGCCTGACTAAATTGCCTTCTATCTTCTGAGATCCTATGAGCCAAAACAGCTTTTTGTGCTCTACAGACTGGCGATTTTTAGGCTTTTCTCAGTCTTTCTTTACTGTTTCAAAATTTGACTGTACACACACTAATGAAAGTCAGGGCCATTCTCACACCACTTTTAATAAATATATTAGAGATATTTCACAGGCTTTGGTAAATGCTAAAAACAATCAAATCAACAATTCTTGAAACTATGTAATAAGCTAAAAAGTATAAACTGTGGCCAGTGACTTTCAGAATTTAGAATTAACCATTGTTCATGATCCTTAAGCTTGCACAAACTTCTAATTCTATATAAATTCTTCACTGCTTTATCATATCATTGCTGCCCCTCTGTAAACTGGCCCCAGCCTTTCTCTTCAGCCTTCTTTCCAATTTGTCCCCTCACACACCCTACCCTGGGCCCAATCTCTCTGCTTATTGCTATGCACTCAGGTCCCAAAGTTTCCACCCCTGTCTTTGCTCCAACTCTCCCATCAACCTGGAGGCACCCCTTTCCACTGCTGTCTATTGCTGCCCACACATCCTTAAAGGCCAAGTTGACTGTCCCTTACCTCAAGGAGCTCTGTAGTTCCACTTCCCTCCTCGTTAGAATGACTTTATTTATCATGTGGACCTACGGCCATTGGGGATATGCTACTTGTCTTTTGTATACGTAGCATGTCATCCCTGCTGGACTCTGGGTGAGCTGAAGAATGAAGAGTTTCTCGTTCATCTCTGTTTCTACCATCACACCTACTAAAGCACCTTCCACAGAATAATCTCTAAGCAAACTCATTAGTATTTACTTGCAAATATTTACTGAGCTTCCACTATGTGCTGGACCCTGTTCAAGACACTGAAGATACAGTGGTACGGAAACAAAAAACAACAGCAGCAATCCCTGCCCTCATGGAGTTTCCACTGGGATATGGAGAGAGGCCTAAGCAATAGACCAAAAAGAAGTCCAGGCCACAACTTCAAGAATGTGCTATGGTCAGCCATCAAACCATGCAGTAATCACAGTTGAAGCCCTTGCCACTTTCTACTTCTTTCTGTCTCCCAGCTTCCCCTCAGATAGACCCAAGGAAGTATCCAATTCCAGGCGCTTCTCCTAAGGGTTTCCAAATCCATAAAATCCTAAAACAAGATGTACTTAAATGCCTTAGCCCCCACATTGGGGCATTAGTTCTGAGTCATTTTCTCTGCTAGGATGTTACCCAATACAGACCACTGTTTTTTCCATGTTATGTTCCAAGCTGCCTTTATTGCTAATCAGATACAGCTGACATTAGCATAAAAACATTATACATCATTATTTAAAATTTATTCTGTCACGGGTATGGTGTATATAAATAAATTGCTCTAATCTCCTTTCCTATATCCAATGCATTGATATACATTGGGAAATCACAATGGGATGAGCATACAAGAGATTTGAAAGCTGTGATCAAGCTATGGTTATGGAATTCTGCAAACCTCCTTTCCATTTAAATATTACAAACATCTCCAAAAGTGCAAAGAATAGTCGCCTGAGTACTTCAACACACAGTGACTGCTTTTCAAACAACAGTGTGGTAAAAGGAGGTATCACTGGCCATTTTACAAAGTCAGCTTAGCACATGGATTGCTGGATCTGTGTTAGTAACTGCCTATAATTTGTCCTTCCTTTGAGTCCCTCAATCTTCCATTCTGACCAGATAGTGAGTGACAAATTCCATGATTATGCTACATGTTCTGTCTTAAACAGGAAACAAAATGGAATTTTTCTGGCTAAGGCAAAATAATTCCGTAGTCTACTGGTCCCAATTTTTGCCTATATCAAACTTAGTCCATGAATTCTTGCCTGGATTCCGACCATGGGCCTATTCATTACACAATGAATGAGTATGACATTGCTAAGTGAGTAGCAATATTGCTCATGGGGCATAACATTGCTAAAGAAAAACAGCATTATCAAGGTATGGAGTACACCGTATTTTAAATTATAGTAACAAACAAATCAAATTGATGTTCAGCAATATAGTAAATATTTTAACAAGGAATTCTAGCAGCCTAATGGCACTACTGTCAGTTATATTTACTTTCATAAATTAGTGTACATGTATTTTCAAAATTAGAGGAAACTTACTCACATATCATTGTCACTAATGTGTTGCTGAACATACTAAGATCGGTCCTCTTTTTTCTAGGTTGCATAGCCAGCCAAAACTGCTAGTGTTGATATTAAGACCTAGAACTCTTGGTCTGATGCTTTTAACACTAAATATCAAAATTATCTCCACAGCACATAATATACATAATAGAAGTGGAGAACTGAAAATTCCTATTCAATATAAATGCATTCTTTCATTCAACAAACCTTCCTGGAGTACCTTCTATGTTTAAGTACTTTATAGGCAGCATGGATGAGATAATATGGTAGCCACTTATAAGAATCCTAAGTGATTATAGGCACTTAAAATGCTATTAATGAAAAGAAAATAAGAGTAACTTATTCGACTTGTAAACAACTGACATAGAACTTTCTATATAAAAAACTAAACTTTAGGATGACAAGTTTCTCATCACACTTAAATATGATCAAACATTAAAGTGGTCCATGCTTCATCCCCTAGTGTCTGTGTCAAACAATATGTTTTAAAAGTTGATTACATTGTTCTCAGGATATGGTTCTTCAAAATTATGTAATTAGTATATTTGAGTGATCCACCACTATATATGTAAAAGCATTGAAGTATAAGCTCTATTTGCCATTGACTTCAAACATATTTTTCTTTTCTAACCAGACATTGTTCACTTTCTCTTTTTCACCAAAGAACACTGATTTTCTTACCCTCCATAACCCAAAATTATTCTACTTACATAAAAAGTTTGGCTAGGCGCAGTGGCGCATGCCTGTAATCCCAGCACTTTGGGAGGCCAAGGCGGTGGATCACTTGAGGTCAGGAGTTTAAGACCAGCTTGGCTAACATGGTGAAACTCCATCTCTACTAAAAATACAAAAATTAGCCAGGCATGGTGGTGTGTGCCTGTAGTCCCAGCTACTTGGGAGGCTGAGGCAGGAGAATGGCTTGAACCCAGGAGGTGGAGGTTGCAGTAAGCTGAGATCGTGCCACCGCACTCCAGCCTGGGCTACAGAGTGATACTCCATCTCAAACAAAATAAAAATAAAAATAAAATAAATATTAAGTGCAATAAAATAATCAAAAGATAACCTCCTGAGAAACAATAAATAGGAAATATAAAGTGGATGGCTTCATTACTAAGTAACTCCCCAGTGACCAACTGACTAAATATCACCAAACATGAAATTTATCTTCTACTGACTAAGCTAAGTTATTGTTTCAGTAAGAAAAGAAGCATGAAAGCAGATATTCATCTTTCATTATACCTTAGTAGAACTATGAGTAATTTCTCAGAAGACTTCAACTTTGTTTGTCTGTTATTAAATTTTAATGGTTCGTGAAAACCAGTATACATTGGGAAGTATCCCACCAACTACGTTTCTAGCACTAATTTTTAATTTTATAGTACACAGATGTTCCAGAAAAAAGAAATGTAACCTATTTGAGAGGTAAGGGAAGAAAAATTTAAGTCAGAGACTATCATCCATCAGCAATTGCTTCAAAAGAGTAGTGTATACAAGTATTGTTTTAAGAGAAGAAAGAAAACTTGATTGTGAAGGCCTC
The DNA here is from genome assembly GCF_001698545.2 of Rhinopithecus bieti. Taxonomy (NCBI): domain Eukaryota; kingdom Metazoa; phylum Chordata; class Mammalia; order Primates; family Cercopithecidae; genus Rhinopithecus; species Rhinopithecus bieti. The sequence goes on along the minus strand of NW_016813373.1, from coordinate 4,691,759 downwards.
TTCTATTTTCAAGTTGTTAGGTTCTGTATCTCTCTTCAAATAAGAGGTTAAATTTGACTATTCATATCTAAAACTTTGTTTTACTTTTTCGAATTCCAATCACTCAGACAAAATATGCAATACTAAGTGTAGAAGGGATATGTAAGCCAAACATGCTTACATGAACTAATGCCATTAAAAACCCACTATAGTTTATCTGTTGCCTTTAAGTGAACTCCATATCCTATTCACTCACTCATCATTTTTTCACTCTTTCCCCAAGATGAGTCTACACTTGACTTTTCAGTTACTTCTGTTCTAGTCTCTGGTGTGTGTATTTTGTTAGCATACGTTTAAGGTAAGTAAAATGTTTTACAGTAAAATTGTACCTATTTCTGTGACAGCAAATACAAGTAAAAATAAGTGAAAACAAGTCAGAAATTTTCTATTAAACTATAAATTATGGTTATATTACATGCAGAATTTAAGATGTGTGCTTAATACCATGATATGTAAAATTCCTTATAAAAGTTTCTACCAGGATTTTGATTCTACCACAAGTCAACCCTTTAGAAAGAGGCCATGTTATTCAGCATTGGAATACAGCTCCACCTGCTGGAATTGCCAGATCCACATATTATATAAACCTTTTGTAGGCTAGTGTTACTAAATTTATGCTTATTTGAAGCTGACCTAAAGCCTCCTACAGCAGTATATTTTACAAGAGTAATCAGAATTTGATTTCACTTAAAATTTTCCTAGAAGTATAATTATATAGGAATGACACTGACATTGTACTGTTCCTCTTCAAGAAAATACAGTTACAACCTATTCCATTTGCTTTTGATGACCAAATTTAAGGAATGGCAATATAATTGGTTTCTATTTTTATATTTTAACTAGGTAGTCAAACAAAACCTCAGTGATTACATTAATTTACCCTGTTTCCATGCAGCTATTTTCTTATTTTAAGAAACCAAAGTTATGTACGTATACTTATTCATTCATTGATGTACAATATTAATCAAGCAACTATTATGGGGCCAAGTTCCATGTTAGGCTCTGAAAAGCAGAACTGGAGTTTACAGTGCAGCCGAGGAACAAAAGTTGAACAAGTATCTATTTAGGTAGTCACTATCACTTCAATCAGATGCAATCAGGAAGTACTCTCATGAGAAAACATGTGAAAACTCTACTCATGTATATGTGTAGAGAAAACTTATAATAGTTATCTTTGTAAAACAACAGTATTATAAATTTGGAAGCTTTATGCTATATATTTTCTCCTTTACATAAAAAAGTTAGGTCTCATTTCCATCTTATTGAGAATGATACATATCAATACGGGGAATGTGGGGGGGTGGTTAGCAAACATATGTATGTATATTCCAAGCAAGTGTAAATATTGAGATAATTTAAGAACCAGAAAGCAACCTGCTGGATAACTAAATTGCTAGAATCACTTTTAATACTTTCTCTCAATTATTCAGTATTCAATTATTCTCACTTGGTGTACAAACATATAAACTGTTTCAAAAGTCTAATATCTGTGCTAAATATTTACCTTTGAAAACTCATAAGAGGTGGGCTTTGTACATGTGAAGCAGATCATACTTACAATTTTCACTTCTCAGATCCCAAATATTACGTGTTATATAACCAACAGATAACCAGAGAATGTGAAAAAGCTAAAAGGCATTTCAAATAAGAAATCCATTTAATTTTCTTGGAGTTGCATATGACACTTTTTTTGTTAAAGAAACAGGTCCAGTAAGTCAAAATCATATTCATTTTTTTCAAGTGAAGTAGCTTTTAAGATGATGCAGTCTCTTGTGTATGTATTTTCAGTTGATTTGAATGTGTTACATTTCTCAATCAAACATGTCAAAATAACACTAAAATCAATGTTTCAGTAAAAGATATTTATCAATAGGAAATCAGTCAAATAACCTAGACAGGCCACAGAAGCAATCTGCTTCCTTTTTATCATCACTTATATCTTGCCCTAAAACAAATCAACAACATACTATTAAGCAGATACAAACTTTTAATGTTGGCCATCTGCAAAAACTATATGCTATCTAGAGATTAGCTGACTGGGTAAGTTAAAGCTGAGTACTCTAAAACTCTAATTGAGAGGATCTGCCTTAAGTTGAAAGGAAATTATCTTCATAAACATTGCTAATGTCTGTCTCCAGTTTTCCACAACATCACAATTCTTAAGAAAATGCCCTAGAAAGTAGTTCACCTCATTAATTGAGACAATCTCAAAATATCTGAAGTGTACTAAAAGAAAATGTGCAAAATAATGTCAAGAAAGAAGGTCCATAGTTAGGTTAGTTCAATATGTTCAGGATTTCATTTAATCTTTTGCTAAAACAATCCTGTGAAGGCACATGCATATGTATACACATATGTATTTTTTTTTTTTTTTAGAGCAAGGGAAAGAGAAAGAAGATTGCCTTTTCTTTCTTTCCAGTCTCCTAGCTTAAAACCAAATCCATGAGAAAATGGGTTATACCAACAAATCCACACATCTTTTTTTTTTTTTCTTTTCAAGAGACAGGGTCTTGCTCTGTCACCCAGGCTGGAGCACAGTGCTGTGATCATAGCTCAACCTCCTGTGCCTAAGCAATCCTTCCCACCTCAGCCTCCCAAGCAGCTGGGACTTACAGGCATATGCCCTGTATCTGGCTAACTTTCAAATTCTTTTTAATAGAGATGAGGTCTCACTATGTTGCCCATGCTGGTCCTCACACTTATGAGAATTACCTGTTTCAAGTAGACTGTGATGTGGAGAATAGTACATATCACAGCCCTAAATCAATGTATTCAGTTCAGTTAATGGAGCACCAGTGGAGGGCGGGGCACACATTTCTTTGTGGAGGCTGTGTAAGAGAATCTACCCTGTCCCTCTAATAGCCTTTGTTTTTCAAATTGAGAGCATACAATGACTTTTTTTAAGTGTTTTTCTCAAAATTCTGTAAGACCACTCCTATCTTAAGTCCTATATGTAAAGACATGTAGAAATGAAATAAAGAGACTAAAACTCTCAGATACACAAAAAATTTCAGATTGAATATCAGGACAAATGAAAAACATTTCGTGCAAACTTAACTTGTTTGAGAGATTGGGGGTGTGGGATGGGTTTGTTTTTTAATAAGCAAATGCAGATGTTGAAGGAAAACGTTTAGATTTTGACACTGTTCTTTGCTAACAGAATTGCCAAATGTTTTCCATAAGCAATGTTGAAATGTCTGAATTTTTTTGTAAAACCATCACCCAGCTGAACTTTGAAAAATGAAATTTACTGATTTACTGTAAATAAGCTTATATATTTAATATTCCAGATTAATATTTTAATACAACTTTTATTTTCCAGGCACTTTATAAATTTTAATCATTATGGGAAGAATTTGTTGTCTTCCCGTGCTGTGCACATGTGAGATATACACACACACACACACACACACACACACACACACACACAGAGTTGTTATTTATTTAGTTGTCCCTCTTTAGGAACACATTTAATGTTGCACATAAACTGATTGTGGGATTAAATTGAGTCAATTTTACTACATGCAGCAGTTTGGATTCATCTTAACGTCATGTGCAAAACTACCTATGTTCAGGTATTCACTGTCAAATCAGAAAAAATATTCAAAAAGTAAAACATTCATGCAGCTTTTCTTATAACTGAGTTTCACTTTCAGTCATTAATGTGATATCTGTGCATCTTTTATTGGGTGGAATAATCTTTTCCTTTTAAACTTAAGATATTTATTGATTATATTTGACAAGTTTCACTTCAATCTCTTCCCAGGGTCTGTATGCAAAATGCAAAATTGTCCCAATCATTAAGGGAAACTAAACTTAGCTATAACACATTTTCCCTATTAAAGCTAAGAACTCACTGATCAATGGAAAAAATGACAGAGGCAAGAGACTAGATTGGATCATTTAATTGCAGAATATGTCTCCCCCTCATTCTGTTTAAGAGTGTGATGAAGGCTCAAATAAGTTTGACTCTCTCCTCTTTTGTAGAGATATAACCAAAGTGTTAAAAGATTATTTTGCAGTTACCAATAATTCCTGAGAAGAGTGGCAATGATCGGTTTGTTTATTCAAGTGTTTATTTCCTCACCTTTAATCATTTCACTAAAAAAGACTAATAAGTAGGGCCAAAGAGATCCCAGAATACAGAATAAATATTGATACCCAAAAGAAAAACAATACTAAAAGGATGACCTAAACCCTACAACAAACATTTTGGAGTTTCCACTAGGTAGTGATGAGAATTTGAATTGTTTCAAAAAGTATCTTAAGCCTTTCAGAGTGGCAGTAGTGGCAAAATATATCACAAAATCTGGTAAGTCTAGACCAGACCTAAATACTTTTGAAGTACCTCCTCCCTGGCTGATCCCATATTATCAAAAAGCATGTTATATCATACTATATCATATCTATATATCAAAAAGTATGTTAAGATACTACTTACTATTATTTCCAGGAGTGCCACTGTACAAGGTCTAGGATCACCTTTATTCAACACTGTTTTCCTGTCTTCATCACTGACTACAAGATGCATAGTAGGAATTTCAGAAATATTAATTACATATATATATATTATGCCTAGAAATTTCTAGTGATATATATAAGTAATCACATGTATATACATGTGCACATATTATGTTATGGTATATATAATGCCCAGGAATTCTAGTGATGTATATATAATCACATGTATGTGTGTGCGTATACAAATTCATTGTTAATGGAATGGAGACAAAGAAAACCTATTTTATTAATTACAATATTATCTCAAAGATTCTTACTAATAAAGTATATTAAGAGAGAGTTATTTCAAAGTTAAATTCTTGGGGGAAACTGCCAAAATCTGTTTTCCAGAAAATGACCTTAGTCTCCAGCCCTGTCTGTAAAATGGGGTTTTTACTATGGTGAAGGAAAATACTTGGCCTCTTTCTCATTCTTAGACATATGTTAGGAATGAAAGAGACGTTAATAAAGTGCTTATATGTCCTTTGGGAGAAAAGTATTACACCGAATACTATCATTAGGTAAGTCGAAATATAATTTGACAAAAGGTAATTACCCATTTGGATCCTCTGGCTCCGGATCACAAAGGAGGGTGGGTAAAGCAACCTTGAACAAGTGGTCTGGTATAAATTAATAGCTCTCCATTCCAAACAGCTAATCCATTACATACTGCCTATTGCTATTTCCCTTCTGAATACTTTTTTGACTCTTGTTGTAAGAGTTGCCCAAAGATCCATGTTGGATGCCATCATATTATTAATAGTCAAAGAAATAAATATTGAGCCACAAAGAAAACAGAACAGTTAACCTCTTATTCAGATGTCTGAAGAGAAAAGGAAGTAGAATTCACTTTGAAGGATTCCCTTATCCATGTAGTTTATCAAATTGCAAACATCAAAATATAATATAAAATATAGCTATAGGTTTATTGCCACAAAAAGAAAATCCTATACTAAGTACTAAAATCCATTCATAATTTTAATAAACAGTCTGTAATAAAACAAAAACAAAAAACAAATCAAAGATAAATTATGGGGTTTAAGTAACTTTTCTGGATCAAAGTCTTGCTCTGTTGCCCAGGCTGCAGTGCAGTAGCGTGATCACACCTCATTGCAGCCTCAACTTTCTGGGCTCAAGTGATACTCCCACCTCAGCCTCTGGAATAGTTAGGACGACAGGAATGCACCACCATGCCCGGCTATTTTATTTATTTTTTTGAGGCAGAATCTTACTCTGTCACCCAGGCTGGAGTGCACTGGCACGATCTCAGCTATCTGCAACCTCTGCTTTCGGGGTTCAAGGGATTCTCATGCCTCAGTCTCCCAAGTAGCTGGGATTACAGGCACACACCACCACACCTGGCTAATTTTTTACATTTTTAGTAAAGACAGGGTTTCACCATATTGGCCAGGCTGGTCTTAAACTCCTGGCCTCAAGTGATACACCCACCTTAGCTTCCCAACATGCTGGGATTACAGGTTTTTTGTTTTTGTTTTGTTTTTTGTTTTTTTTGTTTTTTTTTACTTTTTGTAGAGACAGGGGTCTCACTATATTGCCCAGGCTGGTGTGACTTTTAAGTTAATATTTTAAAAAATTATTTAGAAATTTCAATATGAAGCAGAACTGTGTCTCTACCTTCAGAAATTAGAACAGAAAGTTCCATACCTTAAATATTTCAAAAGAGAATATTCCCATCACTTGTTTTCTGAACATAACAGTTTTAAGCTATTTACTTTTAGAAAATTAGTAAAGTTATACCACTTAATTTGTTATCTCTTATCTTTCAGACTGCAAGGAAAAAAAGTATTATCATAAAAGAATTTTGCAGAAAGAATCCACTATAAAGATATAAAATTCATAAACATGAAATAAGTGATACTAAAGACAAGAATGGAAGGCTTATTCTCACAAATTATAAATAACATTGGAAGGCTTAAAGGAGTTTTTGAATCATAACACCAAAACAAAGTAATACAAAAGAAGCCTTTTAGCCAGAACTAGCTTTACTTTCAAATAAGTGTGCATGAACCCTTGAGCATATGTGTGTATGCTAATATGTGCATGTTTATGTATATTCATGTGTATATTACTGCATATGACCATATGTGTATATGTATGAATGTGTTCTTGACTATTTGAGTGAGTACATGTGTGAATATGCTAGTTTGCTTTTCTCAATCAGATTTATTCTGCATGTTAAGAGAAGCCCACCTATTGAACTATGTAGGCTGGGTAACAGCTAAGTTGCTCCAAAATATTACATGCAATTAATTATTGGGAAATTAAGTGGCAGCATAGAAAAAGTCCGAATATTGACTCTTCAGTGCCAAAACGTAACTCTATTTTTAAGGACTAAGTAACCTTCAACAGGAAATCACCACACTGAAATGTTAAAAGTCTTCATATTCAGGGTTTTGAATGTTCTTAGTTTAAATAGGAAATTTATGTAACAGAAAACTGCTTTTTTAGTATAATCTTCAACACACAGGGAGCTAAAACTTTAAACATTATCCCTTTTACTAATTACTACTATAATCCCAAATTCTTGAGAGTTAAAGTTATATCAAAGTCAAAGGTGTAATTTTACAGATTTTCAATCATTGAGAACAACTTCAACTGTTTCATTAAATGAAATGTTAAGAAAAAAATGTATAAGACAGGAAATGAGGATGGAAAGCCTTTCATAACAAGACTAATTTAACCTTCTCCACATAATGCCTATATTAAGCCACATTAAATAAATTAAATATAATAAAAACAGAGTGGGCATTTTATAAATTCTTTCATAATAATACATCAATACAAAACTTTGTAGTGGGTTACATTTAATTTTCAAACTCAAAAAGGCTCTTTCTAAAATGCAAACAAGTTTGTAAAGGTAAAAGAAGCAAGATGCAATGCCATCGAACATGAGAGATGCTTGGTTCGAAAATGGATCAAATCAAAGATAACAAAGAAAAAAATCAAAGATAACTTGCTGAGTTTTAAGTGATGTCTTAAGTCTTTTTTTTTTTTTTTTTTTT
>NW_016813373.1:4653278-4681486 GCF_001698545.2 Rhinopithecus bieti | reverse complement strand
TAGAGACAGGGTCTTACTCTGTTGCCCAGGCTACAGTGAAATGGCATGATCACACAACTTACGACAGCCTTGACCTCCTGGGCTCAAGCAATCCTCCTACCTCAGCCTCCTGAGTAGCTTAAGACTATAAGTGTGTGCCACCAAGTCCAGCATTTGTTGCTGGATAAAACTTTCCTGTTAGGCCTCATAAAAATACAAAGTAAATCTGAGAAAAGCACTCCCTACATACTGGAGGGAGTAGAGACTACTGCTTAATAATGTGGGCTCTAGAGTCAGAGTGCGCTTGAATCCCATTTCTGTCTCTTAGTTGTTCAGGCATTTAATCCTTAGTGACAGTTTCCTCATCTATGAAATGGGGGTAAAAATAGAACCACTTTGTAGAGTTATTGTACATTTAAATGAGTTAATAAATTAAAGAACTTAGAACTATAATATGTAACAAGCTCTCAATAACAGTTACCTATTGTTATTATTATTATGTCAAGTTTGTACATGCTTGGATTCGCTCTACAATAAGCTCTTAATTTCTTAAGCTAGAATGACTCTTCCACAATGGGGAATATTTTCCCTAGGAATAAAAATGATAGGATCTTTTTTAGCTCCATGTAAAAAAAAAAAAAAGGAAAATAAACCATGCCCTAACCATGAATGTGGCACGAAATGGTAGTGATTAGAGTGCATATTTTGTCTGCACCAGAATCAGCTCAAGTATTTACTCTATCAATATAGGAGCAGAACACAAGGTTGACATGCTGTACTGCTCACACAACCGTCAGAAGTACCTTTTGTGCAGCATGGGCCAGGGTTAGACATATGCGGTAGAGAGAGGCAGTGACAGAGAGAGGGAGGGAGAGATACAGCACATATGCTACAGCAAAATCCTGCTTTCCAGAATAAATTTGCAAAAAGATCATATGGTTAAAATGTTTCACAAAAGTAACTTTGCCTAAATATTTTTGAGGGATATAGAATACATGTATTCCTGTTTTGTCCTTTATTAATAATGAGATATGACAAAAACTCAACTAGAATTCCCATAAAGCTCAGAAATACCAATCAAATTATATATGATAGTCAGTCACTTTCATTTCACACACACACCACATTGTCATTTCTACCTAAATGTTATTATGTAATTACAAAATTTTTACAATTTCCAGGTAAAAAAAATTTTTTTTTTTGAAGATATTTGAGCTTTTTGGCCTCTGCACTTGGTAATTAGAGGATGGGGATACAAAACTGTCACTTGTCCATTTCATAAGCATATCTGGGGGTTGGAGTATCAATTAAAAATATTTTGGGAAATAAAATTTAAAATGTTACAAATTCTACTGTACTTATAACTGTGGAAAGTATTTTAATGTCTTTAGAATTTTTTTAAAATGTGATTGTATTTCACAAACTTTTCTCATGTTCCCAGTCTAAGGTTAGGTAAGTGAAACTTAAATAATTAAGACTGCCATCAATGTAAGGACAATATGCCATCAGAATAATTTTTCCCCACTAAAAACTTAATTAAAATGGTTCAAGATACATTTTCCAATAGAATCTGTCAGGTGTACAATTCCTTCCAAATGCTTATCTCATCCATTTTTAAACCTAACTACTACAACAAGTCAATAGAGAAACAGTATAGTCTTTTTTTTTTTAAACTAGGTCAACAAACATTACTTCAAAACAAAGTACATTACTTTCTAACAGCAGGAATCTGTAGTCTCGTCATAACATTCTAAGCCCCCTCTGAAGTTTACAGAGCAAGGATTTAGGAAGACTATAAAGAAGGAACTACTACAGCCATGACAGGAAACAATTAAGACATAAATAAGAATTTCCGCAGAAACAGGTCAAAGTAAGGACACATTTAAGAAATGTCCTAAAAGTGTGAAAAACAGACACAAAATGAAGTAATGGTTGGAAGGAGAGGTAGAAGATCTGGTTGGTGCTAAAAGAACTCGTTTTAAAAAAAACCTAAAAGCTTTGAGTTGAAAGTCCTAAACCTGTTTTAAAATCCATACTACTAAAATATTCATAAAGACTTTGAGTTGTGGGATTCCATGATCACTCCTGAGATCTTGCAGGAAATGAAGTTGTAGTATTAAAGTAAATGAGGCTTCCTTTTCCTTTAGTCGGTGAAGCACTCTGAAGGTATTCAGAAGAAAAAGATCTAGTTATTTGAGTTTAGGTAATAAACATTCCAGACGACTGTCAAACAGACCACAACTCAACAAACACTAGAATCATGATGACTGCAGTTATAACGTGCAAAGCAGTCAATGTTTCAGTAAGCAGACATACAAATTAAGGATTTGTTAATAACATTTTTGTAATACTCTATGGGTAATTGTGTTATTAACTTTGCAATTTGTTAGTGTTACTAGCTTGGAAAACTAAAATTATACTTTGAAAACAGAGAGTATATAAAACACCCTCTTTAGGTATTTCAATTTTAAATGAAAATTTTAAAATCTGACTAGTAAACTCTTTGTAATGGTTGATTTAGAAGGTATGAAAAGAGATGAATAAAAAAAAATGTCTCTTTTCTGTACCAATTCATGCATCTGGGGCTCTAAGAGGAATATTTCAAAATAAAGACAAATAATTTATTTTGTTGACAGATAACTAAAGGATCCAAGAAGATGCCTTTTGAGGACAGCAATTGAGTGAGAGCCAAAAAGCAATGACTAAAGTTTGCTGAATCCTGGAATATTGGATCAGCAAGGCAACTTGGATATAATCTCTTCCAATGCCTTTGTTTTACAGATGACAAAACTGAAGGGTTGGCTTACCTAAATTTACACAAGTTGTCAGGAGAGGATAAGAAGGTTTTAACAGAAATTGAAAAGAAATTTTTAGCATGAAAAGTAGTATCTGTAGTATAAGGAAATTTAAGAACAACTAGAATTCTACCTAATCCCACTTCCCTATTCCTAAACAGGTACTAAGTATTCAAAAGTACCCTTTTGCCTCATCCTTTTTCTGTCTCATGTTTTAAATGTTGAAAGAACATCTTTTGTTAGAGATTTACTTTTCAACTCCCTTTTTTCCTTCACCACAAATCCTTCTGGAAAGTAAAACTGACTGGGAGAAAAAATGCTATTGAAGAAAAAATAATGGATCTTTCAGTTTAAATTTCCAGATGTTACTTGAATTCCACAGATAAATATTCATCTTTGCTTCTATAGACTTAAGTTATTATGATGAGAGTTTGTAATGAAACTGTAGTCATAAAAATGTCAAAGCTATATATTTAAGGTGTTTATGAAGGTTAAAGTAAGTTTAGAGGACCTTTTTTTTAATCTCACCATATTTACTCCCCAAAGTAATTTCCTCCTTTTTTTTTTTCTTTTGGGTTCTGCTAATTTTAGTGGAAGCATTTAATATAAAAGATATTTTCTTGTGTGAAGGTTATTTTGAGGAAGACTCAAGAAGTTCACAGAGAATTCTGACAATCCTCTATCCATAGATTTGTACAAATAAGCATTCAGATTCTAGGAGCCAAAGAGAAAAAATATACAGTAGGAGCTTTATTTTTCTGGAATGTTCTATCTCCCTATTGCATATATCCAAATACTCCCTCTTTTCCATAGCTTTTAAACCTTTCAAGTTTCTACAATTTATGCAACACAAAAACAAAACAACGAAACACCTCCCTGTTCCCCTTATTCTCTTTCACTATCATTCCATCTTTTTCCTCCCCCTTATAAACAACTTGCCCAAATATTTATCTGTGATCACTACTTCTTCATCTCCACCAAATCTCAGTTTTAGTTAAATCTGGCTTCTCTCCCAACACATCACCAAAACAACCCTGAGTCAAGTCGATCACCTTTATGACACTAAGTCAAATAAGCACTTTTCAGTCTCCATCTCACATGATCTCTCAACAGCATTTGGCACCACTTCCTCATTCTTAAAACACTCTCTTTCCTTGGTAGCCTTGATACAACATTGTTCTGGTTTTCTCTCATCCTTCATTCTGGGTCTTTCAGTTGCATGCTCTTTCTTCCTTACTTGGCAAATAAGATTTCTACACCTCCTAAGGGCCTATTCTTAGGCCATTGTACTACACTTTACCTAGGTCATTTCATCCATGCCAATGGGCCTCAGTTAAAACCTACGCAATGGTGATTCTAGTCTAAGGCAACTTTTGCAGAATCTCTTATATCAAGATGTCTAGTCTACATTTGTACTGAAATGTCCCTAAATCATCTGTAGTTTGATGTGTCAAAACGAAAATTTATCATTTCACCTCTACCCACCAATCTGATTATTTTCTACTGGCTCCCATATCTATGAAAAGTACCTATATTCACCCAATTGCACAATCCAAAAACTTAGATGTTGACATTATTCACCCCATGCCTAGCCTCACTCCTCCCATACCCAAACCATCACTAAATCTTATCCATTTTACCCATTAAATAGCTCTTGAACTTCTCTACTTTTTCTCATCTCCTCAACCACAACCTTAGTCCTTTATATCTCTTAGAGAACCTAGGGTATGTAAAGAGCCCCTAACATTTCTTCCATCATTCATTATGAATTCCTCTCTAATCCATTCCCCACAGGGAACCAAAGTATGTTTTCTGGGACATAAACATGATTATATAATCTACCAATTAAATCCTTCCAATGACTTTCTATTGCTTGTAGGATGAAGCTGAAACTCCTAAGCATGGACAACAATGCCTTGCATGGTCTGGTTTCTACCTATGCCTCCAGCCATCCTTAACTCCCTCCACACCTTTTAGTTTCTCTTACTTGCCTTGCACACTTTTATTCCGTAGGACCTTTCCCCTCTGTCCATTCCCTAGACTGTTCTTCCCTCTACTTTTCCTCTGATTAATTATTATTCTTCCTTGTCATTTAATTCAGCCTTCACTCCCCTTAGGAAATTCTTGCCTGAATCATTCAGTTAGTTCATACCCTCTAAGTTGCATTTACATTTTCAACTGTTTAATTTGACTGTTTAATCAATTTTTGTCTCTCCACAAGACTGCTAGCCAAAGAGAGAAGGGACTTCATATGATTTTGCTTTTCAACCATCTCAGGGCCAAGTGAGTGCCTAGCATGTTGCAGAAGCTCAGTGTTTGTTGAATAAAGGAGCAAATGACCAAACTAGAAACCTAGAGCCCTGAACCATTAGAACAACTTGTGGTTGTTGGATATCTCATGAAATAGATGGAAGAAGGATGGATCTAATCATTTGAGCTGTGATTTTTTCCCAGAGCACTTATTTTTCTTAGCACACAAATGATAATATCTTAGCCCACTGACTTCTTTCTGTTTCAGCACTCATCACTAACACAAATAAATCTGAATTATTGACCAAACCTTAACTATGCAAGTCTTTCATAGTAGCATTATATAATTTTTTTCTTTCAGGAGGTAATTTGTTTTTCTATTCAATTTAACTGAAAACAAATGAAGCATCTCTTGTGTACGGGCATTATATCAGGTGTTGTGGCACTGCGCTTATTCATTGTCATAGTTTTGTTTTGTTTTTAGATGTATCCAAAACATCTCATCTTTTGCTTTGTACAACTTTTTAAAAGCTGCCAAGATCAGAGTAGTGACCCAAGAAGAGTACAAACACTTCTTTAAGAAAATTATTAAAAACAGTGGTTTACTTTCTTAGCTGACACATATTTTTAAATACTTTTATTTTCCACAAATATAAGACAGAAGAAATGCTATCAGATATTCATGTTTCATAGATGGCCAAATATTTTTTCTATAGTAGGTACACTTATTTTCTCTTTAGCATAACAGTTCATAAATACTAAGACAATTCATAAATTGGGTATCGTTAATTCAAATAATAGACATATTTTTAGTGAAAGATCTAATTCACTTGCAAAACAAGTTAAACATGAAATTGAAGTTGAAGTTGTTCCATTTATAATTATTTATAATATTTCCTACCATTTAATAAGTGTCTCCTATGTATTAGGTGCTTATCACTAATCTTCAAAACAACCTGTAAAATAAAACATTATATAAAATATTATTAGCCAATTTACAGAGGGGGAAATTATAGCTTGGAAATGCTAAAGACTAAACAGATGACTGGATGATTTCCAACATGTAGTTAAAATAAGATGATCATGATGAAGGGGTTCGAGATGACTGACTAGATGCAGCTAGCACACACCTCTTCCACAGAGAGGAACCAAAATAGTGAGTAGATATTCACACACACTTCAACTAGATCATCTCAGGGAGAACACTGGAATCCAACAGAGAAGTAAAGGGAAGCACTGAAAGCAAAGAGGGAGGCAATGCAGCCTGCTTGCCTGAGATTGCTGGAGCTAGGATAAACTTCTGGACAACAGCAAATGATACGTGAGAGACACCACGATCAAGTGCATGGGAGCTAAGTGGGTCCCGCTATCACCTTGTAAGCTGTGGAGCCTGGGCCGCCCCTCTTTCTCCATATGGGCTCTTTGGCATGGTAGAGGCACCTTCGCCGCTCCCCTAGAACATTGCCCCAGCAGCCTGAGAACTGCCTTTTGACCTCATCTGGGCTGGTACTTGTACCCATCACTGGGGAATCTGCATATGGCGTGCCCAACCCAACCTTATCCAGCTTTGCCCCTGATACCCACCTCAGTGGTAGAACATGGGACAGGGACTCCTGGGAGTTCCATAGCCCCACCCATCACCTGAGACATCTCAGTATTTCTGGTTAATAAAGGTCAAGCACAAACCCCATTGCACTACCACAGCTGCCTCTCTTGTAAGAGCTGCCTACTGGCCAGGAGGTCACCTGCACAGCCCGTTATAACATCTGCTGGCACAATTGCATGGTGCTTGGGTGGGAGACAAGTTTTGTGCAACCTCAGCTACCAGCATGCCCCTAAACACCCCAGCTACTCAGCAGGCCCTGAGCTCACTGACCTACCTGCCACTACAACAGGCATTTAAGAAAGCTACCACACCAAGGGTATTCATAACTTAGGAAATCATAGAGTCTACACCATTCCTGCACTTTTGCCCCCACCCCCGCCATGATCAGGGCTGGTCCTTGTGTCTGCCATTGGGAGATCTGAAGGCAAGCCTTCCTAGTCCAGCTCCAACTAACTTCACCCCCACTCTGGGGCTGAGAGTGGAGTCCAAGCCATTGGGCATCCCACAGACCAACCCACTGCCTAAGGTCAGAGAGTTTCCTCCTCTACTGGCCTGGAGGTTAACCTGCACAACTCCATACAAAATCTGCTGACACAAATGCATAGCACTTGGGAACAAGATAAGCTCCTTGAGACTTCCAGCAACCCAGCTCTGCAGAAGACTATGAGCCTGCACACATGCTGAGTATATCCCAACTACAACCAGCATTTGAAGAAAGTGACCACACTGAAGCTATCTATAACCAAGGAACTTACACAGATACTTTGCCACCAAAAGCACCCTTAGAACCAAAGCCAACAGACCCTGAACAACGTATATTATAGTCACATCCTAAAAAGGGAGAAAAAAGTTTTATCCAAATGAAATTAAATTCCAAAATAAGAAACAGTATAAGCAGATGATAAGGAACCAAAGAAAAAATTCTGAAAGTATGAAAAAGTGTTACAACACCCCAAAGGACCACACTAACTCTCTAGTAGTAGATCCTAATCAAAATGAAATTCTTGTAATATCAGATAAAGAATTCAAACTGTTGATTTTCAAAAAGCTCAATGAGATCCAAGAGAAAGTTGAAAACCAACACAAAGAAATCAAAATAACAATTTAGAACATGAAGGAAAAATATACCAATGAGATAAATATATTTAAAACCCCAGAACTTCTAGAAACAAAAAATTCATTGAAGGAAATACAAAATACAGTTGAAAGTTTTAACAATAGACTAGAACAAGCAGAAGAAAGAATCTCAGAGCCTGAAGGCAGGTCTTTTGAATTAACCCAAACAAATATAAAGAAAAAAAGAATTTGTTAAAATGAACAAAGACTTCAAGTGGCATGGGATTATGTAAAATGTTCAAATCTAGAAGTCAGAGGTATTCCTGAGGGAGAAGAAAAAGTAAAGAGTTTGTAATATATATCTGAGAAAAGAGTTCAGGAAAACTTCCCAAGTCTTGCTAGAGATTTAGACACCCAGATCTAAGAGATTAAAGAACTTCAGGAAAACACATTGAAAGAAGTACTTGAGCAAGACATATAGTCATCAGCCTAAAGTCAGCAAAAGAAAAGCATCTAATTGCCTATAAAGGAAACCCTATCAGACTAACCTGGACTTCTAAGCAGACACTTTATGAGGTAGAAGAGATTAGGGTCTTATTTCCAAAATTCTTAAATAAAAAAAAAACCGTCAGCCATGAATGTTGTATCCTGCTAAACTAGGCTTCACAAATGAAGTGGAAATAAAGCCTTTCCCAGACAAGTAAATGCCAAAGAAACTCATCACCACCAGACTGGTCCTAGAAGAAATGCACAAAAAAGATCTAAACATTGAAATTAAAGGTCAATATGCACCATTATTTAAAAAAAAAAAAAAGTATAAAACAAGTCTTATAAAGCAATTACGTAAATGAGACTATAAAGCAACTAGGTAACAATTAACATTATGACAAGAACAAAACCTTACATATCAATATTAGCTTTGAATCTCAGCACTTTGGGAGGCCAAGGTAGGAGGACTGCTTGAGGCCAGGAGTTCAAGACCAGCCTGGTCAATATAGTGAGACTGCATCTCTACAAAAAAAAATTTTTTTTTAATTAGCCAGATGTGGTAGCACATACCTGTCCCAGCTAATCAGAAAGCTGAAGCAGAAAGTGCTTAAGCCCAGAAGTTTGAGGTTGCAATGATCTGAGATTTGTGCCACTGCACTATATCCTAGGCAACAGAGCAAGACTCAGTCTCAAAACAAACCGAAAAACAAAAAAAGACAACTTTTAAAATGGAAGAAAATATTTGCAAAGTATGCATCTGACAAAGGACTAATAACCAGAACATACAAGGAATTCAAACAACCCAACAAGAAAAAAACAACCCCATTAACAAAAATGGGCAAAGGACATGAACAGATATTTTGCAAATGAAGACATACAAATGGCCAACAAACATGAAAAGAAGCTTAACATCACCAACCATCAAAGAAATGCAAATTAAAACCACAATGAGATACCATCTTACACCAGTAAGAATGATTATTATTAAAAAGTCAACAAATAACAGATGTTGTCGAGGATGCTGAGAAAAGGAAACATGTATACACTACTGGTGGAAATGTAAAGTTGTACAACATCTATGGAAAAGAGTATGGAGATTTCTCAAAGAACTAATAATAGATCTACCATTTGATCCTGCAATCCCACTTCTGGGTACCTTCCCAAAGGAAAAGGGATCATTATATCAAAAGGGTATCTGCACTCATGTTTATTGCAGCACTATTCCCAATAGGAAAGATATGGAATCAACTTAATTGTACATCAATAGTTGACTAAAGAAAATGCAGTGTGTGTACATATGTATGTGTAAAGTGTATATATGTGAGTGTATACACACACACACACACACACACGACTCAGCCATAAAAGAAGAATTAAATTATGTCTTTTGTGGCAACATAGATGGAACTGGAGGCCCTTATCATAAGTGAAATAACTCAGAAACAGAAAGTCAGATTCTCATTTATAAGAGGAAGCTAAATAATATGTTCACATGGACATAGAGAGTAGAATAATAGACAGTGGAGACTGAGAAAGGTGGGAAGGTGGAACAGGGGTAAGGGATGAGAAAATACCTAATGGGCACAATGTACACCAGGGGTCCTCAGCCCCCAGACTGTGGACCCATACCAGTCCGTGGCCTCTTAGGAACTGGGCCACACAGCAGGAGGTAAGCACTCCTTATGAGAATCTAACTAATACCCAATGTTCTGAGGTAGAACAGTTTCATCCTCAAACCACATCCTTCCACTGTCCCTGGAAAAACTGTCTTCCACAAAACCGGTCCCTGGTGCCAAAAAGTTTGAGGACCACTGACATACACTATTAAGATGATGGTTACACTAATAGCCCAGGCTTTATCACTACATTATACATCCATGTTAACAACACTTTACGCCCTAAATCTGTAAAATAAAATTTAAAAAATGATAAGGTAGCATAGCTATAGCAGGTACCATAAGGTTATTCATTTCATTGATCAACAAACTTTTAGCATGTATCTGTTATGTAGTATGTGTTAGACCTTGTGACATAACAGTGAACAAGAGAGATAAGATCCTTGGCCTTCATCATTGAAATTACTTAGTATATATTATTAAAATCCATTAAGAGGAAGAAATCAGTGTTGCAATTTAAAAGGGAAATCCCAAGACCTTGATTCTTTAAGCTGCTGCTTTCTAGCATTCTGGAGGTGAGAAAAGTCTTTTTTATATCCTAGACGTGCTCCTCTTTATGACCTACCAATGTAAACAGAGGTCATGTCTTTTTCTGAGAACTTAAAACAATCAGAAAACATCCCCACACTCAGGACATTCCTATGAGAAGTAGTAAAGTAGAATTTGGCACCCAAACACTCATCACGATTTCTTGGGTTCTGTCCTTGGCATGAGGGCACCAAATTTTGTGTGCCATTTCAACAGTCAGAAATTGATGATTTGTAATACAACCAACTCAACATGCAGCTCTTGGGAAAAAAAGGTTTCTCTTGGGAAGAGAATTTAAAATGACTGTTTTTTTGGGACTCAATGATTATATGAAGTAAAAAGATAAAAATGTACATTTCTTGGACAGTTAGGAAACTGAAATATTTGGGTTGGCAACAGAAAGTTACAAGTAAATCAAAGGCACTGTAGCTTCTGTCAGCTAGTGGCCAATTACTATGGGAAAGAAATTTCACAAGCTCAACTATGACCACTCTACCTTTAAAACTCTACTATTAGACACTCAGTTGTAGAATAATTTTTGTGAAAGCCAGTGTGTAGTTCACTTATTTAGGTACTTTTACTTCTTCCTAATGCAACATATACGTACATAGTTCCTTCAATGGAAAACCAAGACTTCTAACTGCTCCCAGAAATAGACAGTGGACCCTAACTGGGAAAGTAAATGATTCCAGAACTGATATAAATATTCCAAAAGTTGAGGTTCTAATCTAAAAATTTCTACTCCAAATATACAGAGAATATACAAATACAGTGGCACTACTTTCATTTTCTTTATAAAAGTCATATTTGGGCAATATTATCACAACAGTTTTTTAAAATCAATGTTGTGATGGTTAATACTGAATGTAAACTTGATTGGATTGAAGGATGCAAAGTATTGATCCTGGGTGTGTCTGTGAGGATGTTACCAAAGGATATCAAGGTCTGAGTCAGTGGGCTGGGAAAGGCAGACCAGGCAGACCCATACTTAATCTGGGTGGGTACCACCTAATGAGCTGCCAGCCCAGCTAGAATATAAAGCAGGCAAAAAAAAAAAAAAAAAAAAAAAAAAAAAAAAAAAAAAAAAAAAGTGTAAAGACTAAACTGGCTTAGCCTCCCAGCCTACATCTTTCTCCCATGCTGGATGCTTCCTGCCCTTAAACTTCAAACTCCAAGTTCTCTTTTTGTTTTTTCTTTTTTTTTCTCTTTTGGACTCCAAGTTCTTCAGCTTTGGGACTCAGACTGGTTTCCTTGCTCCTCAGCTTGCAGATGGCCTATTTGTGAGACCTTGTGATCATGTGAATTAATACTCCTTAATAAACTTCCATATATATTTATATATATAACACACACACACACACACGTATATATATATAATGTATCCTCTTAGTTCTGTCCCTCTAGAGAACCCTGACAAATACAAACATAGCATACACATTCAATAAAACTTAGCTAAATTCATAATTGGGGCTTGAGAATGTAGCTGTGTTACAGATTTGTTAGGATGTTCTTGCTATTTTCAACAAGATTTTTTAAAAGTTTTTTTTTTTTCCTTTTAGAAGATGAAAACCAAAATGGCAAAAGAATCTATCAAATAGAGATAAAACACTGGATAATTGAAACAAATAATAATATTTCCCAGAGTTGTCTACTTATCAAGAAGTTTTCCAGAAATCAAGTAACAGCACTGGCAGTGAAAAATTAATGCCATTAAAGTCAGAAATTATTAGCACTTGGAATACATGGGTATAACATATCTAAATCCAGTTAATCCCTCAACTTTCTGATAGTTCTTAGTAAAACTTCAACTCACTGGTTCTGAACTGTGAGTTGTTTTTTAGGTCTTCATATAGTTCATCTGCATATGGCATTCCAGTATTCTCAACTGAACAGTGCAACTTTTACCTCTAAAGGAAGTATATCAGAATCTCCCTGGAAGCGTATATTATTTGAAAAATGCCCCCTGAAAACCCTGGATGACTCTTTAAATGCCTCCCCATCTCCTGTTTTAAAAATCACGAATTTAAATATTTGACATTAATTGTCTTTTGACTTTAATCAGCATTTAAAATGTTAGTTAAAACAACTCAACGATTTAGACACTTCTATATTAAGGTAATTATGATAGGCAGAATAATGGCCTCCCAAAGATGTCCACATCCTAACCCCCGGAACCTATGAATATGTAACTTTATATGGCAAAAGGGACTTTGCCAATATGATTAAATTAAGGATCTTGAGATGAGGAGATTATCCTGGATTATTTAAGTGGGATCAAAGTCATCACAAGAGACCTTACAAGAGGGAGGCAAGAAGGTCGAGTCAGAGAAGACTTAACAATAGCAGCAGAAGCCAGCATGAAGCAAGGAAGGAACCACGAACCAAGGAATGCAAGTGACAACTGAAAGCTGGAAAAGGCAAGGACATGGATTCACCCCTCCAGCCTCCAGAAGGTAAGCATCCCTGTTGGTACTTTGATATTTGACCTTCTGTGCTTTAGAACTGTAAGATAATAAGTTAGTATTATTTAAAGCCTCTAAATTTGTGGTAATTTATTATAGCAATAGTAGAAAACTAATATAGTACCACTATATCAAGAACTGTAAAATCTATCAGAGGCACGCTAGAATTAATTTCAACTGAAGCAACCTAAATGTATCTACACAAAACCAAAAAAAAAGGTGTTGAAACTATAACTGTCTATAAGTTGTTTTTCCAATGAAATGATGCCTCCTCTTATACACTAGACAGAGGCTGAAAGCATTGCTATAAAATTACATTACTAATCACAATTTTAAAATTGTTATAAAACAATATATTAATAATCACCCATTTTTAGAATTCCTTAACTTAAATAATTTTGGTATAGTTTGCTGTAATATGGGGGGTGATTGTAGACCTACTAGTAATTGGTAGGTGACATCACAGCAGCCTCAACCGTGAAATACAAATGTGAGGTACAGTCACAAGGAGGCCAAGAAGTGATTGGGAGCTAACTGGAAACTCCTCAGTAGGAACCGTTCTGTCATTTCTATATCTTAGTAGGTAATAATCACTTTCAGAGCTGTAACTATGAAAAATCATATATGATAAATGTTATTCCTTAATCCATATAATGAATTTAAAATTTTTATTTTTTATTTTTTTTTTAAATGCACAAAGAAGATTCTGGGGCTGAATAGGTCAAATTTATTTTTTGACATTGTGTCTTTTTGGAGCTAAGACATTTAAATACCAAACACATGATTAATTCAAACAGATCCTGTCCTGGACATTCTGGGAAAACTATTTTCTACTTAAAAGATAACAGGACTAAGCCACCAATAAAAACTAGCAGGATGCTTTGAACAGTTTTCTTTGTAGTTGTGAATGATTTATGTCAGTCCATTAAAACTTTATATTTCACTTACCATAAGTCTGTGATTGGGAATACAGTTTGTGGCTAGAAAATTGAAGAATGCTATGTGGTCCATTCAAGTACAAATAATTGTTGTTACTAGCATGGTGATGGTCCCTTACAAGGTAAGATAACCAATCTTATCACCATATTACCTTCAGAGTTATCCTTCTAAAATGACCTCTATATTCTTTTGAATATTTATTACAGTTATTATTCATGTCTTTTTCCTTTTCCAGATGGTGAGTTTCTTGAGGGCAAGATTTATTGTCTCATTTATCTCTCTACCTTCATTGCCTGGAAGATAGTAGGCATTTGATGAATGTTAATTAAATTAATCCATCTACCCACCAGTACTTTCAATTTCCTGGTGGCCTACACCTGGTGAAGCATATCCTGGAGCAAATGACACCTATTGCAAGCTCAGAATTTATATGGGTTTGCTTAAGCTATTTAAGATTATCCTGCACATTTATAAGGTATTAAAATTATATCACTCAATTTTGAATATATGAAGAAATAATGACTAATTTAATCTTTCTGAGTACTCCTGCTTGTTTGTTTGTTTATTTTTGAAACGGAGTAGCTCTGTTGCCCAGGCTGGAATGCAGTGGCACAATCTCGGCTCACTGCAACCTCTGCCTCCTGGGTTCAAGTGATTCTCCTGCCTCAGCCTCCTGAGTAGCTGGGACCACAGAAGCCTGCCACCACACCCAGCTGATTTTTTTATATTTTTAGTAGAGACGGGGTTTCACCATGTTGGTCAGGCTGGTCTCAAACTCCTGGCCTCAAGTGATCTGCCCGCCTCATCCTCCCAAAGTGCTGGGATTACAAGTGTGAGCCACCACGACCAGCCAAATTTTTTAGGTAAGTAGAATAATTTAGTTTTCAGTGTAACCCACATCAGTCTACAATGTTCATGGTCAGTTAACACAAACTTTTCTACTTCCTTTCAACCTAAAAATATTTCTGAATCTTACCATACTTTCCTTCCAGTTTATTTTATTCACATAACAGCAAATATTTATTCAGGGCCTACTATGTACCAGACACTGTAATAGGCACGAACAAACTAGTTATCTCTGTTCTCAAGTGTACTGAGAAAGATAAACATGAAAATGAGCTGTGCATTTCGATGTGAAATGTAGGTAGTAAGCGAGCTCACAGTAGGAAGCTCTGACACCTAGGTGTCTATAAATTTAACTCTAAGCTGAATCCAAAGTATGACTAGGAACTTTTTAGGTACAACAGTTCCACATCAATAAAGTTAGAGGCTTGGAAGTGAAGAATAAAAAAAGTTTGGAAAAGTTTACATAGGGTAATACAGGAGGTGCACATTTTGTAACATGGGTAATGGAAGTAAAGTATGCTGAACCTTATATACGCCACTAGTCTCTCACAAATAAACAAACAAACAAATAAATAAATAAGTTAAGGCTTATATGTCATGCTAAGGACTCTTGGAAGAAAAATTTAATCATAACGTCCAGTTTTCTCTCAACCCAGGGCAGTATCACTCTGGAGAGAACATTGGAGAATGTGTGGGACATTTTTGGTTGGCATAATGGAGGATGTAATCAGCAATTACTGCCTGGAGGCCAGGGATGCCAAACATCCTGCAATGCTTAGTAGAGTTCCTCATAAGGAAAAATTGTTCCTCCCAAAATGCCAACAAGGCCCCATTGAAAAACAGTGCTCTAGGCCATGTGGTATCAAACGTCTCTCCTCTCCACTTTTCCTTTGGTGCCTCATGATCTGGAGGCCCAGCAGTTAAATAAGGTGCCCGTATGCGGATAGTAAGAGTCACAACTGTGTCTATCTCACCTCAAAGCCCTGTTCCTTCTATTAGTCAGGATAAAAGCAGTGATATGAAAACCAAGCATAAAAGACAATGTTTTAGAAAGAACAGAGCAGTGGTAGCATCACAGTCTATGGAAAAGAGAAGAAAAATGAGACTGACAAAATCACTGTTTGCTTTGGCAACAAGCATGTTGTTGGCAACAGTTGGAGAATAGTAGCTTTATTACAAGGAATACAGGAAGGGTTGATTAGGAAGTGGAAATTTCGAATAGGTTAAATGTGTGCTTTCAATAAATTTGACAATGAAAGCATGCATATTTTAAAGTAGTTTGAAGGGCTTGTTAGTTGTAGCAGCAAGTTTTTGTTCTCACTATTTTTGGTTTGGTCAGGACACTATTTCTTTGTGGTAAGTAGGGTGTGTGTCTGTGTGTTTCACAAACGACAGGACAGACTGTTTGCAAGTGACAACCAAGACTAACTGAAGGAGAGTGTCTCAGAGGAATGGAACAGGAACAGATCTTCTGGGAAGGTAGGATCTGACAAACACCAAGTACTGAAGCTCTTTTAAACAGAAAGATTTAGGTGGCATCTATAGTTCTTAGCAGTTTCAGCCCAGAGATAGGGGGAGAAAGTAGAGTTAATGACTGCACCAGTAAGTGGTAAACTTTGAGATTATCTCTGACACTAGCAAAGAGGCTGTTTGCCTGAGCCCACAGTATCTAAGAGATAATCAAACTGCCTCTGAAAACATCTAGGGCAGAGGCACTAGAATTATTGAAAGATCATCACAAGGTACATCTAATGTAATCACAGCAACACAAATCACAGAAATGGCCTTCACTGAGAAACGTGGTAGAGAAAGTATTATTCTTCATTCATATGTCATATGTCATTCATCAGATTGTTACCACAATCTGTGGCATTTGTGGCATAATTTAGATAAAATTTATGATAGTATTTTTGTTGCATAAAATTTACAATGATATTTCTGACATATAAAATCACAAAGTGATAAATGTGCGTGACATGCTTTCTAATTAACATAATCAAACATTCCTCATTATATCATAGTGAGAATATGGTAATTAGAAGGCACATCGGTGTTACTTGAGCTATACTGAGGTGTGAATACCATGTCATGTTAAACCTCCTTGAACCTACTTGTGCCAGGGTCTCTGTGATTCCTCGTGAGTGCTCACAAACCACCTGAAACTTGACAAGCTGCATATAGCTCACTACTTCCTCACACCACCTCCCTTCCACCCTTATTCCTTCTCTTAACTAACAGAAAATCCATTCACCCAACTGCTAAAGCTAGGAACATAAAATAGATGCCTTTCAAGTCACATTAATACTCAGTAAGGTACCATTGTTTATGACTGCTTTTTTATTGCTTTATAGATTTCAGTGGTGGAAAAGTAGTGAAAAATACTACATGTGACTTTTAATTTTATAAAATAATGTACAAGTCTTTGGGATTTTAATAAAACAAGGGTAGTTAAAATGTTTTTATTTCTTTATCTCAAAATGCCTATAAAGCTTTATCTTATTTTGTAATTTCTCAGAAAACCTTGCGGTTAGTCAAATGTTGAATTTGTTTACTTCTATTACGATAGGTAGGTATCAGAAGGCAAATAATAATCAAATTCCCGTGATTTCTTCAAACTCAGTATGGGACATTTTACTGAATAAATTAAACTCTTTTTTCTGAATATAATCTTGAGAAAAAATCCATTAAAAGAAAATTGCACTTGGGGACAACCTCATGTCTTCACAAAATGAAACAAAAGCTCTGTTCTTCTAAGAACAGACTTGGACATACCAAGGTATAGCTCAAGCGAGCTCAGGAAATGTTTCAGTGATATTCTATTATCCCTTGAGACACTTAATTTCAGCTCATGAAAATGCCAGTGTCTAAGGGATGAAAATTACAATGGCTTCCTGTAAAAGCCCCCTCTAGGCTATGGGGCTAATTTAAACAACATGGCAAAACTGCAACCAAACCTCATGCATAGGTTAAAATGTCTATTATTTAAAAGCTGATCTCTGCATTTATCTGTCAACAGTACATCTTTTCTATTTCAAGTTCCACATGTTTTACATGTTCCACAAAATAAAAAGAAACTATAACGTATTCTAATGTAATATTAATTTTTACTATCTCAGTTTTCTTGCTGTCTTTGTAAGAAGGAGGAGATGGTTGAGCATAACACCTGACATATGTAATAGATGTGTTGAATTGACAATTTTATAATGCCACTTAAATAAATGCATAAATGAAACTATGTCCTCTTTGTATCTGTTGCATTGGCATAAGAGAAATGCCAAAACTTTCAAATAATCCTTGAAGTATTTCAAAACCAAAAATCAAAATAGAAGATAACAGCATACATTTCAAACTCACCAAATTATTAGCCTAAAATAAATGTAATTTAATTTGCTGGGTCATGAGCTGCAGGAGAGAGCAAGCTAAAGTGATTTTTAATTTAGACAGACCTGCTACTGTCTGGGTATCAGTATTTGGGGGTGGATGGGTAGAAGATAAAGATTTAGTATATTTTAATCCAAGCATACATTCTGAATCTAAGCAACTGGGCCTCAATTATAGCTACTGCCTACCTGATTTTTGACCTTTATTAAGTTATCTGACCTCTCTGAGCTTTACCTTAGTATCTGTAATATGGTAAAATAAATATAGAAACATAGAAAAGGTATCATAAAATGGGAAAATAAATAACACTGCCTCACAGAATTACACAATGGATGTTAGTTTCCTTCCTTCTCTCATTTCCAGCATTTGCTCCTTATACCCTGAGACACATAGGTAAAATAGATCCCAGCATTTTGTTAACCTCAAGCTCTCAGTCATAAAGAGCGTTAAGGACATGCTGGAAGATGGGGAGCTGGAAAATGACAATGAAAGTGCTAACGATTTTTATGATTTTCTCTCTTCCTTGTTCCCACACTGGTGACTTCCTTCCCAACATACTTCCCGATGAGCTCTCAGACAATAGGCAGTGTGGATTTTGCAATCTTAGTATGCCATGAGCTTCAGTCAACTGGCGTCTCGGGGCACTGGGTGTGCTTCTGCCAATCTCTCCAGACTCTGATTGAGTATGGCATGCGTCTGCTGATTCCCACTCTCCCAGCCCAGAGTAAAAGACGAAGTCAGGCTGGAGTTTAAAGTAGCTTATGAAGGGCATTCTCTGCCACCATCAACCCCAGCCTTAATCTAATTCTTCTCATTCCTGATACAGAGGGTATCCCAGAAGATATATATTTTCTGTCTGCCTTTCAGGCCCATTGTTCATTAAAACACACACACACACACACACACACAATCATAGCACTTCAAACAATTTTCTCTTTCTCACTCTGACATACACAAATGCACACATATAAACACATTCACCTCGTAGGTTCAAATTTAAAGGAACATATTTTAGCTTATTAAATTACATTAAAATAGAGAAAATAAAGAGAAAATGGTGAAAACAAAGTTATCTCATGTTAACAGAAGTAAGTCAAAAAAGCATGTCCCGTCATTGTACATGTAATTTTTAACAAGTATGGGAAGTAAAAAGTCTCCCTATGAAATGTTGGCAGATGTAGCATTGGGGTGACACATAGTATAGGATATGATAACACTAACCACAGATGGGAAATTAGGCCACTAGCATGCCCAAAACCTAGAGACTGGGAAAAATGCAATAGTTTTAATTTGGTTCTGCCATATTTATGTAAAAGTTTCGTGTTGGCTTTATATCTGGAAATGTGTTCTTCTTCAAATAGTTTTAACATTAATAATTTGCGGACTGAAATCTGTGGTTAAATACATTTTTAAGAGGGTATTTGCAACTAGCAGAGGTCTGCACAATGATCCATTGCAACTGCTGGACCCAGTCTAAACCATAGGACAGATTTCCAAGGAAGTCAAAGAAAGCCAAGATGCTAGAGAACTCCAGATGAGGCAACAAAGCCAAAATGTCAATTTTAATCCAAAGCCCAGCCTCCCTTTGCCTATATATATTTTCATCCTAAAACAAAATCAGGTTTCTTATTGGCCAAATAACGAGCTCCCTGCAAAGACATAAATGACAGAAGAAAAGCATAATCAACATTAATGGGAAAACAAGAAGGTTAAATACAAAGTAATGGGCATGCAGAGAGAACATGGAAGAATATGTACTGTGTAAATGTAAGTTCCAAATACTGTTTTCTGCATTTCCATGGAAAACCTCATGTTAGGGAAAATGATTTCTGGGCCTTCAATTTGGAAACTAAAAGAGGCCTCCTTGGAGCCTGATAAATAACAACATCGTTGTGATGTTATAAAATCACAACGCATTCTTCTTCTAAAATATCTCACAATGTCTTACAGACATCTTTTTGTTAATCTCTATTCCCTGAGATATGCACGCAGTATTTTACTGATTATGGATCTCAGTCATACAAAGAATAATGATTTGCCAGTGATAGCTGGTAAATGGAGACAAGATTAGGTACCAGGTCACTCAATTTATATAACAGACCTCTATCCAGTAGGCAATGTCGTTTTGAAGTGGAGTAAGCAAAATCACTCAAAGTCCCCTAAGCGAGCAGCATGATCCATGCGTTTTTAAAATATCCCACTAAAGAAAATGACTATTTCCCAAAATTGTCCCAGGATTTGTTCATGTCAATGACATGTTTGATTTTTAAAGACAGAGAGTCTGCTATCAGCCACAAACAGGATCACATTACATTTGTCACACTGAAGAAAAATGTTTCCTATTTGGTCTTCAAAACAGAATTGTTGGAGTTCTGGGACAAGATGGCAGAATGAAGCCAAATTTGATTTTAAAATATATGGCTGCTTTGAGAAATATATATAAAACATGGGTGGAGAAAAGGATGCTGAATTATTCAAATAATTTTCAATATTTTGTCTGTTATAAATTGGACTTCCAGGGAAAATTAGCAGTTTGAAACTGAGCACAGACTCTTCCTTCCCACAAGCCTAACAAATGAACAAAATAGATTAAAACTGACCAAGAAAAATACAGCAATCAAATTAAGGAGGAGGCACAATCTTAA
The DNA here is from genome assembly GCF_001698545.2 of Rhinopithecus bieti. Taxonomy (NCBI): domain Eukaryota; kingdom Metazoa; phylum Chordata; class Mammalia; order Primates; family Cercopithecidae; genus Rhinopithecus; species Rhinopithecus bieti. Next base: position 4,660,834 of record NW_016813373.1, on the reverse strand, counting down.
TGTCACTATCTTTTTAAGGAATGGTCACCAGAGAAGAGAAAGTGAAGATTCTAGAAAGTGTACAGTTACCTCAAACACATCCTACTCCTACATACACCACAGAAGTAAGGAAGAGAGGTGAATGGATAAAATCCCAAATTTTCCACTAATGTCATCAATTTATTTTAAAGAAGCAGCCTGAGCAATACCTATCTACCTATTTCCAAGCAACTGTATTCTCAGATATTTATCCAAGAGAAATGAAAACATGTCCCCAAAAAGACTTGTACAAGAATGTCCATAATCCCAAAGCCAGAAGCAATCAAAATGTTCATTAACAGGAAGATAGATAAACAAACTATGGTGTATTTATACAATGGAATATTACGTAATAATTAAAAAGAAATTGTTACATGCAAAACATTGAAGTAAGTGAAAAAAGTCAGGAACAAATGAGTACATTCTCTATGATTTCACTTATATGCCAAACATATCCATGACAGATATCAGAACAATGGCTGCCTACGTGTTGGTAGGATTGGCAGAGAAGGGACATAAAGGGAACATTCTGGGCTTACATGGTAGATGCATTTGTCAAATTCATCAAAACATACACTTAAGATCTGTACATGGTACATGGTACAATATGTAATTGATACCATGATTAATTATTTAAGACACAAAATAAATAAAGACAAGAAGTGGACTGAGAGGATAAGCAGACAAAACAAGGGAAAGATGTAGAAATCCCCAACGGACAAATAGTCCTCCCTACCATGACAGTATGTCACAGGCTCAGAAATTTCCACCAAGTCTGTCCAGCTCATGTTTTCCTGTCTAGGAAGAAAGCTAAGATGAAAAAGCAGAACTATCAAAGCCAGCCCACTCAATTTCCAGCAATAAAGAGGCAAAAAAAAAAAAAAAAAAAAAAAAAAAAAAAAAAAAAAGAAAAAATGAAAGAGAAAATAAGACACAATTTTCCAAGGGAATGGGAAACCTTCAGAGAGAAACACATAGAGGGTCTCTATGGAAGTCCCCATACCTCTGTGAACTATACACCATGTCCAAAATCCACAGTTTGTTCCTCACTGACTAAAAGGAGTCAAGAGTCCCTCACCAACTAAGAGCTTCTGGGATTAATCAGGGCAAGTGAACACTTAGGGCCAATTATCTTTGAAAGCAGTGAAGGTTCTGGGAGTTCATCTTGACTCTGGAAGACCTGAAACCCAAAGGAGTAAGAAAGTTCCCCAATTAGGGGAGGAAACCCTAGCTCATTTTGTTTTCAATGGCCTTTAGGCAAACAGATTAGTCCATCCACTGCCATAGCCAGCCACAACCCCTTTCAAGTTCTGCTCTCCCCTGTAATCATAAAGTCAGGATAAGAAAAGCATATCGAATGCCCAAATATACCCAGTCCTGTAAAGGCAGTTAAGAACATGGCAAATACGCCTCAAAAAGGGTGGAAGCAAGAATTCACATAGACCATATCACAACCAATTGGAGGATAATAGAACTGCCTACGTCTAACTTAAATAAAATGTAAAGAAAGCACAGTGTACCAGGCACAGTGGCTCATGCCTGTAATCCCAGCAGGAGGCTGAGGCAGGCGGATCACAAGGTCAAGAGATCAAGACCATTCTTGCCAACATGGTGAAACCCTGTCTCTACTAAAAATACAAAAATTAGCTGGGTGTGGTGGCGCACACCTGTAGTCCCAGCTACTCAGGAGACTGAGGCAGGAGAATCGCTTGAAGCCAGGAGGTAGAGGTGGTAGTGAGCCGAGATTGCACCATTGCACTCTGGCCTGGCAACAGAGCAAGACTCCATCTCAGAAAAAAAAGAAAGAGAGAGAGAGAAAAAAAAGAGAGAGAGAGAGAAAAACAGAAAGAAAAGTGCACCACAGTTGTGCATACTGAGATCCCAATAATCCTACTTTAACATTGTGTCAAACATTTGAAATTGCAGATTGCTCTGTAGCAAGACTGTAAGATTCTGGAGAGTGAGCTATTGAATGTATTGAATGATACCTTATAGAGGTATAAGAGGATAAAATATTCTGCACTGATGCCTTTGAACAGGGGAAATGAACAAGGGAAGATGGAGAGGAGACAGCAAGAAATTTTTATCTACACTCTTCATTCTTATCTCTCCATGTCCTTATCACATAACTAGCCAATGGAGAAAAGCAGAAATTAAGGATTGGAAAAGGCGCTGGAACTTGTAGCAGCTTCCGGGTATTGAAAATTATGCAAAATAAGACTATAATAATAAATATTGTCCTGTATGGATCTAGCAAACTCACTTTTACACTTGAACAGTAAGTCATAAGAGTAAGACCTGCTGCATGACTGCACTGTCTCTTGTATTTATGGTTTAATTGGCTATGAGCAAACCATACTTCCAAAGGCAATTCTATTCTTAACAATAAATAATATAACAAAATGTAATTCATGAAATGAAGGCAGCAATTACTGAAAGAAAATCTGTCAAGTCTTATAAAAAGTGAATATTCCATCAGGAAGGAGATCATAGAAACACAAACATCTGAAACAGGCAACCACTTATAGGGCAACATACATGCCATTCATATTATGCATTTTTATGTAATCATGCTTTCTGTTATCCCATAATAAATGAAGCATCTGTGATGCTAAAAGCACATATATTTTTCCCACTCTCACAATGACTCCATTTATTTTAGAAAGCTTTCAAAACAATTTATCCCCAACAGAAACCCAACAAAGCAAGCGTCATCCTTAGGAATATTTATTTTATTACAAAGAAAGTAACAAGAATGTAATTACTAAAAAAGAGATTTGTATTTACTCCATATTACAATATGGCTATTTTCATTAAGTAAAGACTGCACACACACACACACACACACACAAAGCCTATACAATTATTGTTAATAATCACCACCTGAAGGGCATGTTCCTCACTTACCCAGGGGGTGGAAAAATTTAATGACAGAAACAAACATTCCATGCAAGGAGTGAAGATACAATATGGTCGCTAAAAACAAGCTATCTAATTAAAATGCAGAAAGACATCTGTGCTCTCCAATTATTAAGTGCACAAGAGAGACAATTTAAAGATTCATAAAAATCTCTAAGAAAACTGGAGTTTACAAAAAAATTTAAATATGAAAATAATAAACTAGATCTAATAAAAATAAATAGGAAATACATAAAATAGGAAATACTAATAAATAAATAGGAAATGCCAATGGCTTATCACCTAGTAAACCACACCCTCTGAGCCATGATTTGGGTCACATATAAAAACAAACTCAGACTTCATAGCTTCACATTTCAACATATAGAACAGTCAATGTAACCGTAAAGGGAGACAGCACTTCTCTATACAGCCTGCTCCTATTAGAGCATTGTCAATTACCATAGTGTACAGCAGAGTTTGAGTAACAGGGCTGACCTCTTTCAACAATGTTAAAGCTTTCCCTACCCCAGCCCAATAAACACATGTTCCCAATAACTCCCCCAATGAATAAGCCCCTTTCAAAAGAGAAACAGGACTCACAGAAACACTAACCTCTTGATTAAAAAGCACATATTTAGTCAGCGGACTGTGAAGGTCTTCCCCAATTCACATGCTTCAGGCTGCATTCACAATCAATTAGTTACATCAAATCCCTTTTTGTTTCCCTCCAGTGACTTTTTATCACCCTGTTATTTGACTCCTAAACAACTGCCCTACCTGGCTTTCATCCAGATTCCCTGCGAAGTATGTTCCTCCCAAACCATAGGAGCCAGCCTGTTTATATGTGACCAACCTCCTAGAACTTCCATAATATGATAGAAAAACATTTTCAAAATAGTTCCCAGTTCAATGAGGCATTTATACTTGTTTAATTGAAGAGACTCACTCATTCCTTTTTTTTTTTTTTTTTTTTTTAAGAGACAGGGACTCACTATGTTGCCCAGACTGGAGTGCAGTGGCTACTCACAGGCATGATTATAGCACACTATAGTCTCGAACTTCTGGGCTCAAGTGATCCTCCTGCTTTAGTCTCCCAAGTAGCTGGAACTAGAGGTGTGTGCTATGATGATGCGCTGGCTTATTTCTCTTCTTATTTATTCTTGAAATTTTTATGAAGTCTCTGTCTTTCACATACTCTAGAACTGCTCAAAAAAGAGCACATTCAGCTAAGAACAAAAATATCCAAGTGATAATCTCAGTTTAGTCACTAAAAAGCTACCTGACCTTGAGAATCCACTCTGCCCTTAGCATCTCCGAACCTCAGATTGTTCATCTGCAAAGTGGGTGAATTTTGGTAATTTCATTTCTATTTCAAAATGGGATGAATTAGTGACACAAGAGACATCCAAGAAGTGACCTTTTGATGTCAATCATACTTTATCCCACATCACTCTCATTTTAATTAAGTGTTCGCCTACCCCTAAGCTTTATCCCTGAAAGACAATAAATGGATGGCTAATGATTTATTCTAACCACTCTCAATTTCCAGTATTTTCTTCAATACCCTAAGTTTCCAAAGTCATATGAATGCATTCCTACTGACAATGTGATGCTCAACAATTTCAGCAACATTCCTTCCAGCATTGTTTTTAGTTACTACTTTACCAATTAATGTATTCCACCCTTCCTTCCAAATTCCAAGCTTGTATTAACAAAACTATTTCCTTTCAAGGGTTGCTGTGCATTCCACGGGCGATTACACATATATGCTAATTTTGATCCATCACGAATTTATGAGATTCAACTCCAACAGCTCAGCAATTCATTTGTTTATCTCTCCTCTGCTGCTCTTCTCCATTGCCTAAAAGCAGTTAGTAAACCATTTTCAGACGAAGTACCAGAGTCCCTCATTCTAAACAGACACTGCCGGGGGGGAAAAAAGTTAGCCATGAACTCTTTTAACTGCCCTCTTCTTTATTTATATCATATGCGTTCTTTCCTCCTGTAGTAGATAAACTGGTGTTAGAGTTGCTTTTCCTTTCCAAAGTTATATCCTTCTTAAGTAAATTTAAATGCAGCCCTTCACGTCTATTCCAAAGCCATCCCATCAATGACATCTTCTATTTCTTTCATCAATGTTCTTCTACAAAGTCTTGTTTCTCCTTCTGCTTAGGATATATGTTCAACTCCCCCAAGCTTTAAAAAAACAAATTATTTTTCATTAGACTTTCTTGAGGATAGGGGATCTGGAAAGGTAGTTTCTGGCTGAGCATCTACATCCTGGTAATTATTCTATAGTATGGAACAAAAAGCACAACTTTTCAGTAGACAGCAAGTTGTCTCTATCACATCATATCACTCACTGAACTCCATGCATAGCTTTTCTGAATCCTTTCAACAAGGCTTTCATTACATTTTCTTATTTGCACACTCATAATTTAAGAGCTATATTGTAAAATTCTACTTTTATTGAATTTTCTTCTTGCTCTCCAAGCTGATTGGACTAGATTACCAGTTCCATAACTGCACCTGTCACCTCTCTATGAAATCTTTTACAGCTCTAACTCCAATCGTAACCTTTTTGCTAAGCTCTAATCCTACATGTTCTATACTTTACTTAACACCACCATTTTGAATCATCCACAAGCAATTCAACATGGCAGTATCAGTTAGGATGCTTTAGGTTACCAGTAATAGGAAAATTCTACTCATTCTATCTTAGACCATAAGTAGATTTATAGCCCCATGTAACAAGACATAGAACAGACTGCAGGCACAGTTAAAATGTACATCAAAGCTCTGAATCCTGTTCTCTGCATTTTCCTTGGTTCTGCCCTCCTCTACATGTTGGCTTCATCCTCAAGCTAATGAAAAGATAGATGCAACAGTTCTACATGTCATATGCAGATATAACATCATCCATAAAAATAAGTGTATCACTTACTTTAAGAGAAAAACATTACAAAAGTTCTATGAAATTAGGCCCATGCTCATTCCTAAATCAATGATTGGCAAATGAAATGAGATTACCATAGTTAGCTTAGATCAAGGTTTTTCGGTCTTTGAAGTACTGACATTTGGAACCAGATAATTCTTTGTTGTGGAGAGTTATTCTATGCATTGCAGTATTTTTAGTAGTATGCCTGGCATCTACATCCTACATGCCAGTAGCACTCCCCACTTGTGATAACTAAAAATGTCTCCAGCCAATGCCAAATGTCTCCTGGAGGGTGAAATCACTCCCAATGGAGAATCACTGGCATACACTAACCATGATCTATCCTTAGAATATAAATGAGGGTCATTGCTATGGTCTGAATGTGTCCCCCAAAATTCATGTGTTGGAAACAATCCCCAGTGCAACAGTGTTGGGAGGTGAGGCTTTTGGGGAGGTATTTATGTCATGAAAGCAGAGCCCTCATGAATGAATTAATGCCACTATAAAAAGAGCTTATGAGAACGAGCTCACTCTTTTGCTCTTCTGCCATGTAAGGCCCTTCTACCTTCTGCCATGTGAGAAAACAGAAGGAAGACTCTTACCAACCAGATGCCAGCACCTTGATCTTGGACTTCCCAGCCTCGAGAACTGTCATAAAATAAAATTTTTGCTCCTTATAAACTACCCAGTCTGTGGCATTCTGTTATAGCAGCACAGATGGACTACAACAGTCATCTTCCCTTAATAGAGAAGGTAAGAAATAAATGTTGGGTAAGCAATCAGTAGTTACCACTATGATGTCCAAAACCAAAATTCTTTTCTACTCCACACCTCCAGAAATATATTTCTTCTTCTGAATAGCCAATACGAACACATAACTGTCTAGATATTCAATGGCCCAAACTAAACTAAGAACGCTGGCCTCATCTAGATACTTTAATCAAGTTGAAGTTCATGAAGTTCAAGATGAAATTCATTACCCATGTTCAATTATCAGCAACCCCTACCACTACTACTATGAAGCACTCCATGAATTTGATCTCTTCTCTCCATTTCTGCTGTCACCTACATATCTCAGGGGTTACTTCCTCACTGTTTGTTGCTTCCTAGGCTTTCCTCCAGTTTTGACAGTTATCTTTTAAAGGACAAATCTGATCTAATCACTCCCCAACTTAAAACTATTTTGTGGTTCTTCATCAGTCACAGAACTAAATGGAAAATCGAAGGGGCGGAGCAAGATGGCCGAATAGGAACAGCTCCAGTCTCCAACTCCCAGCGCCAGCGACACAGAAGACCGGTGATTTCTGCATTTTCAACTGAGGTACTGTGGTCATCTCACTGGGGAGTGCCAGACAATTGGTGCTGGTCAGCTGCTGCAGCCCGACCAGCGAGAGCTGAAGTAGGGCGAGGCATTGCCTCACCTGGGAAGCGCAAGGGGAAGGGAATCCCTTTTCCTAGCCAGGGGAACTGAGACACACAACACCTGGAAAATCGGGTAATTCCCACCCCAATACTGCACTTTAAGCAAACTGGCACATCAGGAGATTATACCCACACCTGGCCGGGAGGGTCCCACGGCCACCGAGCCTCCCTCATTGCTAGCGCAGCAGTCTGCGATCTAACCGAAACGGCAGCAGCGAGGCTGGGGGAGGAATGCCCGCCATTGCTGAGGCTTAAGTAGGTAAACAAAGCCGCTGGG
>NW_016813373.1:4621033-4649339 GCF_001698545.2 Rhinopithecus bieti | reverse complement strand
ACACGTATGTTTATTGCGGCACTATTCACAATAGCAAAGACTTGGAATCAACCCAAATGTCCATCTGTGACAGACTGGATTAAGAAAATGTGGCACATATACACCATGGAATATTATGCAGCCATAAAAAAGGATGAGTTTGCGTCCTTTGTAGGGACATGGATGCAGCTGGAAACCATCATTCTTAGCAAACTATCACAAGAACAGAAAACCAAACACCGCATGTTCTCACTCATAGGTGGGAACTGAACAATGACATCACTTGGACTCGGGAAGGGGAACATCACACATCGGGGCCTATCATGGGGAGGGGGGAGGGATTGCATTGGGAGTTATACCTGATATAAATGATGAATTGATGGGTGCTGATGAGTTGATGGGTGCAGCACACCAACATGGCACAAGTACACATATGTAACAAACCTGCCCGTTATGCACATGTACCCTAGAACTTAAAGTATAATAAAAAAAAAAAAAGAAAGAAAATCGTCAGCCTGTTATATACAGCCTTTAATGACTTATCTCTTGCCCACTACTATGGCTCCAACTCCAGCCACCTTGCTTATTGTATTCTTTAGCCACTCTAGATTACTTGTTGTTCCTCAAACAAGATGTGTCAAAACATCAGTAACTTGTTTGTGTTAAGTCCACTGCCTTGAGTGGCCTCACACTCTCAAATCTTCATCCTTCTTTGGGTCCTCCAAACTTCTCGTGCATTATTTCATTTTTGGTTACTTCTATTCTCCCCATGAGAAAACTGATTACTGTAACAGCTGTAGCACTATATCATTTATAAAACTACAATTCTAATTGAAGCACGTAATGTATCAAATTATAGCTTTATTTGTGAGTCTGCATAGCAAGATCATGAGCCACTAAAGGTGATGAATTACCTCTATCTGTATCAACAGATTCTGCCACCATGCTTGGAACCTAATAGGACAGCTCTAAGTATGGGACTCTTGAAATGGATTGACTTGAACTCATTTGAATATCTGTCCCAAATTTTAATAATGTGGTACAAATCCAATCCGTGACTAAATCCAATCAGTCAATTGAATATATTTATCTCTAATAACTATCCAAAGTATCTGAAAAATTCATTTATCTTATGAAATGTTAATAAATGTTTATTTAACAGTCAAATAGCTTGAGTCCAAAAGGTGAAGAGCAGTGTAACAAAAAGTCAGCTACAACACCTACCAAATCATCAAAACATTAAGAGGGATGATAATTTCCAACTCTCTGCATGATTTAGAGGGCCTGTTACCTATGTGCATTCCTAGAGCCTAACCAAATTCCTCCTCATACTTCACACCAAATAATGAACAGGTTCTGTTTCATGCTCATGTTGAAAGCCCCAGTGTCTAACAGCTTACTTTGATCAGGGTGAACAGCACCTGTGGTTATCTGCCAAACCTTATTGAACCCTCCTGTCCTTTGTAGAGAACTTTAATTGCATTAGCCTGTTGGCCATGATGCAAGGGTACAGTACAGTATTCTGGAATGCTCTGGTTTCAAGGACTTCCTCATTTTTAGCACACATAAAACCAATCTCTCAAACATTAAAAAGACATAATTAGTGCCCTGATAACACATTGCTAAATCCTATATCTAAAAATGGGATTTGAATAACAATGCTACAACATGGTCCTGTCCTCTCTGTCCCTTAGGCTCTTTTTTAGCTTCATATTCCAGGAATATCCCAGGACCCAGCTTTTACCTGTAATGACAAAACTGCAATAGGCCCCAAGAAAGAGAAAAAAGCTAGTGCGAGCACTGGGTGTGGCATGACAGTCCTACCTTTAACTAACAATCTGATGACCACAAACACTGCCTTAATAAGGCCCTGCACTTAAACGTCAATTTTATTTTTGTTTCCTGCCCAGTCAGCTGGAATCAAATGATAGTTCCAGCTAAATGACTGCTCCATAGAGGAAGCAAGCGAATATTAGTGATGGGTACATAAAAAGCATAAATGCTGAAACAGATTAAGGCGTATTCTCACACTGCCATAACTTAGATACAGTTTATTGGGCTGAAGAGAGATTACTTCTCCCCTGACCCTCACCCTATTTACAAGTTCAAAAAAAAGAAAAGAAAAGAAAATCAGGTTTCTCAGAAACTCCTGTTTGCATTTAGTAGTCTAAGATGGAACTACTGCATTATAAAACAAAAGCTCCATTTTTCTTCAGGACAAGAGAATCATAGCTAGCCATATGTCATCTTTATATTTTCAATAGAATCTGGATCTTTTCTTTATGTGTTCCCTTTCTCTTTTAAAAAAACATTTATACAGCACACTTTATATTTTCTATATTGCAACTACCCAATTGTGGTTTTCAACACTTTATCTAATTTAAAGTTAAAAGCTAAATTATTTACTTTTTGCTGAGAATAGCTTTAATAGATACTCTCTCGGAAAAAGTCTAAATCCTCGTTTGTTCCTCTCTTCGGTATTCATCACAAACACAGCTCCTTTCAAGCTTCACATTACCCTTTCAGTCCTTTCTCTATAGAGAGAGTGGTGATGTTTTTGAGGTTTGCTGGAATCAGTCTCTTGTAGTTCATTCTCCACATTATAAAATCTGCTAGAACTCACTTCCCTACTGTAGAAGATCGCAAAAATAGCTTGAACTGTCTAAATGCATACCCTTTGAAATGTAACTTTGCCTCTCATCAAGAGGCAAAGTCTATCTCCCCTGCCTTTGACTCTGGACTGGTCTTTCTACTTGTTTTGACCAACAGAATATGGTGTAAGTGATGGTATGCCAGTTCCAAGAATAGACCTTAAGAGGATTTGCACACTTCCCCTTCCTCTCTTAGAACCGTGCCAGCCATGATGTAAAAAAGCCTAAGTTAGCATCTGTGATGATGGGAGCCCACAAGAAATGGAGTAAGTAACCCCAGCTGAGGTCATCCTAGAGCCAGGGCTTACCTGACTCAGCAGCTTATCACACAGGCATCATCAGTAAGACCAGACAAGATCAGAAGAACTGCCCAGCTGAGCTCAGCCAAAATTTTGACCAACAGAACCAGGAGCCATATGAAATGGTGGTTGTCTTAAACAACCACCATTTAAGTTTTGGAATAATTTGTTACACAACAAAAGCTAACTAATATAGCCGGCCACATACATTTTTAACAATCCACACTCTTCTCTACCCTGCCATTTTTCTTTTTATATGATAGGCAAAATATTTCTCATCAATTAGGCTATCCTTTTATCCAAACATATATTATAATGTCTTTTTTTTTCCTTTTTTGAGACAGAGTTTCACTCTGTCACGCAGGCTGGTATGCAGTGGCACAGTCACGGCTCACTGTGCCTCGACTTCCTGGGCTCAAGCAGTCTTCCCATCTCAGCTTTCTGAGTAGCTGGGACAACAGGTGCATGCCATCATGCTCAGCTATTTTTTTCATTTTTTGTAAAGATGGAGTCCTGACATGTTGCTCAGGCTGGTCTTAAACTTCTGGGCTCAAGTGGTCCTCCCACCTCAGCCTTCCAAAGTGCTGGGATTACAGGTGTGAACCACTGCACCTAGCCTATTATAAAGTCTTAAAATGCAACACAAAAACTCTCCCTATTCCCAAAGTATTTGGAAAGGGCATTCTTGGCCAAAATGATATTAAAGGAGGTATGGTATAAAATGTCCCTCAAATCAAATATTTAAAATTCTACTAATTCATACAACTGTCATATAATGTAGAAACAAATATTTTCATATTTCTTTGAGGATTTTAACCTGCTATGTACCAGGTATTTTGTAAATTATATCTCTTTTCATCTTTTCTATCAGAAGATAATCTTAATGAGGTTAAATATTTTGTTCTAGGTCAAAAAGTGAGTAACAAATAGGATACTTAACTTCATGTCTTCTGATTCCAGGCCCATTCTTGTATTATTATTATTGATACAATTTTAAATAAATAGAGATGGCGTCTCACTATGTTGCCCAGGCTAGTCTTGAACTCCTGTGCTCAAGTGATCCTCCCACCTCAGTCTCCCAAATGCTAGGATCACAGGCGTGAGCTACCACACCCAGCCAAACCATACTGGCCATCTTGACTTTGAGAGTATGTGATTAACTTGTCCTAAATTCCTTATGCCTTAGATATACTAAGTTTTGCATCAACTTGTAGAACACATTCCTTAAGTGTATTTGTTTACTCATTCATTCAAGTGGCAGATGCAGCATATGGATATGCACTCTCTTGATCCCTGAATCTTGGGGCTTGCCTACCTTTTGCTTCTACTTTGTCTCTTCTCAGAGGACATGACAATGGGGATTAAGCCACCTTCTCCCACCTGTTTCTACATGCTTTCCTGCCAAACAAATCAGCCATCTCCTCTAAAAATTCTTACTTTTTTCCAGCCCATCTTCTAATCTATGACTGAAATACACAGAGGAGGAAAAAGATAAAATGCAAATCAAAACACAAAATGTTCATTAAATGTAAGAAGCCAACTTACTGTCACCTATGAGAATCACCCTGGCCCTTGGTTATACCAATTGTAAGCCTTCTGGACAAAGTGGGCTTCTTTCTCAATATTTTGACATGATAGGTGTTTAGTAAATGTATGTTGAGGATTAATAATAATGCAAAAAGTAGAAACTATATTTTCCCTCTCTGGCTTCATGTTGCATTCAAAGGAATTATCCTTTACGGCAGTTAACTTGAACTTTATGTTTTTTCCTTGCTAAGGGCTATTAACATTAATATTGCATCACAGAGGGGATTTTTGTTTTTCTTCTGATAGCCATCTTTCAACAAGTCTGGCTGCAAGTAAATGAGATCAGCATTTTAAGAGCCAACTATTGTGTGGCTTATTGTCTATACTTGCTAAACTTGTCATTCCCCATAGTTTGCCTCTGTTTCTATCACTGACTTTATCTTGTAATGAAAATTAATGCCCTGGTTTAAATGAGTGATATGAAATATGATCTATTATGCCTGCTGGCAAACAGTATGTTTCACCTCATTACCACATTCTTAAAGAATAATTAGCATCTCTAGGGATGAATTGGATATCACATATCCAACATTTGCAGATACCTTTATTCACATTGTTAAAACACAGTGGTTCTTTCCTTTCCACACACTAAGCCTCAGTTATAAATTTTACGAATCCTGAACATTAAAATTATTCTCTGGGGAACCAAGATTGTGTTACTTTTAAATCAGTTGCATGCTAGTGGAACCAAGAAACTTTCAACTTGCATACTTGTAAAATTGTCACTATTGTCTTATCTTTGCATTGCTTCCAAAGTTACTTATTCCCTCTAAACACTTTAATTGAAGTTGATAACTAAAATGGAAAACTGACACCATTTAACTGAAATATTTACTCTCAAAACTCATAAGTGTTCATGACATATTCAGATAACTGAGATCAATATTATGTCTTTCCTCAATTATTGGAGAGCTCACAAATCACTATCTAAATCAATCTCTCAGTTGGATGCAGACATTGAAATATAAACTTAATGTAAGTTTAATGTACTTTAAATTATCTTTATATATTGACAATCTAGAATGTAAATATTAACTGAAGTATGTTATTCACTAATTTCAAATAAATTTGAATCTAAAATTAACTGCACAAAATACATTTCACAAAATCTACTCTTATCAAAAAATAAACAAGGTTATTCAGAGTACGAAACACATTGAGCCTTTGTTATCAGTCCCTTGGTTTAATTCTTTTTTTTTTTTTTAACGATTTCTCTGAATTCTATTTTTTCTCAAATGTGCTAGGACTTTAGTTTCTTATTCCCTTAAAACATTTTGAAGCTTGTCTTATTTCTTTAAAGCGAGGGTTTTGTTTTATAATCTGTCTGACAATTATAAAACCTTAAGTTGTGTGGTTCTATTTCAGTGGTTGGTTGTTTCTGCTGGTTCTTATCCTGTGTTCCTAGATTCCCTGTATGCTTGCTTAAATTTGACTCTGATTTGCCCAAGTTATTCATGGAACTATTTGGGAATTCTTGGAGGCTTATGACTGGCATTTCCTTCTGCTACACACATACAAAAGCACCACCTGTTCAGAACAACCTTAAACTAAATCCACACCTAGCTCTGTGTTAACTGCCTAGGGAAGGTGTATTTCAGCAATGAGTCCTTGAAAACATCAGTGATTGGCTAAAACTTCTTTGCTCAAAGATGTGTTTATTTCATTTGGTTTGATTTTGGGGCCGTCTTCTGCTAAGCACTAAAATGACTACTCAAGCAATTTCCTGAGAGGGCCAGGAGAGTTTACTTCTGGTTCATCATTATCCTGAGGTATAGCCCTTGGAATCTCAGCTTTATGCAGGGAGAATGTCCCCTCTTAAACCCCCTACCATGGGTAGGCCTTGGACTCAGGTTGGCCAGGTTATGCAACTGGCTAATGTCCTCAGACACAAGCAGCTTCAGCGTTCCCCCAACCTCTGAGTTCTCATTTTCTTCTGAGATTTTGACCAGGCAAGTCCTTGTTATTTTTCATCGTTCTCATGCTTTTAAGATTATACAAGTATTCATCAAAATTTTTTTTACCGGTTTTCAGTAGCAAGGTTGGTCTGACTATCCTAGTTTACCATGTTTCCAGAAATAGAACTTTGCTTTGGTTTAATAAGCTTCATTAAAGCAAACATATTCCAGTTGTCTAAAGTATTTGTTTTAATTACATATTTTAATTGCAAATCACAAACATAACTCAAGCTACCTTAAATACCTGGAGGTAGTTATAAGGATATGGGTACACAGAACCCCAGGAGTAGCTGAACAATCCAGATCACAGGAAGAGGAGGAGCTTTTAACATTGGACCACATAGAGATAAGAAGATCCAGAACAGCAGAAGACTGGCCTTTGCCCTACCTTAAGAGTTCTCCAACTTAAGAGAAAATAAGGATCATATAAATTGAAATACAGATTGCTGGGCCCCATCCAGTTTCTTAAGTAAAGCTTGATAACTAGCATTTATACTAAGTTCCCAGTTAATGCTGATGCTGCTGGTCCAGGGACCACCTTTTGAGAACCATTGCCCTACTGCATTATTGTTCAAGAATGAAGTCTCAAGTTAAATTACTCAGATTCTGGTCCTAATTACCCAACGACTGGATATATGAACTCAGACATGTTATCATACCTCCTTATGCCTTGGTTTCCTCATCTTGGTGACTTAGCTACCTCATCTGTGAAACAGGGATACTGGTAGTATTTACCTCAAGAGTTTTGCTGAGAAGATTAAATGAAATAAAAGATGTGAAGTGCTTCAAACAGTACCTAGTACTGAGCAAGCACTTGGCAATATCAGCTATGATTATTACTATCACTCACCCATCTTGAATAAATCATATTTCAGTATTTACACTTCCTTGTATATGTCTAATTTTGCTTCCCACTACTAACTTCCATTTTAACTCTCTCTTTCTTCTTTCTCTCTCTCCTTCTCCCTCTTTTATGCTTTTAAGATATTCTAGCATCATCTTCTTATAACTTTAGTTTACCATAACACTCATAGAATAGACTCAGTATGCCTCTCCTGACTGTCTTTACTCTGTGGTTTATTCCTTTCCAATCTTAAGAGTTGATTAATCACCATTATATACTTAATTATGTCCATCTTTCCCAATTTAAATTCTCAAAACAGAATCTGACTAGTCCAGATTGTCATTTGGTACCACGCCAAGTCACAGATTACTGAGTCCATTAATTCACTGCCCTTGCAGTAGGTCACTCTCCCCATGCAATCAGCTGCGGTGCAGCAGGATGTGGGAGGGTGAGTTAGAAGGAAGTAAGGCTGCATAGGGATGCTCTTCAGGCATTGCCTATGAATGACAAGGAGTCACTCAGAAAGGTCTGAGCATGTGATAGACTGACACCTCTAAGAAGTATCATTAAAAGTTTAAAAAATATTACATGTTGTTGTTCTATCTGTTCTCATTAAAATTAAACACTGTAATTAAATTTATTTATATGAAATTACTTACTATTTCATATAGACTTTATTCAAATATACTCTTGAGTTCTCATTTCATGTGGTTCATTCATGTTAAGATCATTGGAGGTTGTCAGTATTAAGTATGGCCACACCTCAGTAAGTGAATAAGAGACCAGGAAGAAACTTATCCACCCAAGGATAAAGTTCCAGTAAGTATATATTTATATTACCTGTTTTTAAGTTAATATTAGATCCATAAGTCAGAAAGCATGATAAAAGGCATAATTTATGGATACTGCCTGACAGAGTGATACTCAAAAGAAAATCCATGCTACAATCTTGAGGAGCACAGTAAATATCAATATGGGTCAAAACAATAATCCAACTCTTCCTAAAAAAAATAGCATCAGATAAGAATTCTATATAAAGTGTAGTAGTTGCTTTAAAAACACCACTTGAAATATTAACCGCTATAACCCTAACTTCTTACGGAAATACTGGTTATGGATCCTTCAGCTACGAATTTTCAAACTCTTTACTGAACCTATTTGTCTTGTTGAAACATACCATCAACATGCACATCTCTTTTCTCCTTCACCCTCCATTTCACCATGCAAACTAGTAGTAAATAATACAGGCTTCTCTTCTCAAAATGTCCATTAACAAGTAATTCTCTCTCCTGACTTTATTTTATAGAATCCCATGAGTTAATTCAAGTTGGTTAAGAGAGTTGTAAACTATTCTTAATTGTACACATTTGTTTTTCATTCAGGAACTGGCTCCCTTCCCATGAAGAATGAGGACCTATATCTTTACAGACACTATCACAGAGTTAACAGTTCCTGGGTCCTAGAACATATTTTCTCTTTTTGACCTGAACAAACAACTTGCACAATCAATTATATACACATGTTCCTCCTATTAGGTGAGACTGTCTCACATAATTTAAACTTTCAATTAGTACAAGAATGTTAGAAATGTTATAGCACATAAAACTTAGAACATGAGTAATTGGGTAACAGAGAGCTATGAGTAAGTGACTTTAGGTGATTTACAGCATTTCTCAGAGCCTTACCTTTCTAATCTGTAAAATAGACATAAAAGTACTTACTCCATGCCAAAATTGTGAGTGTTAAATGAGATAATATACAGGAGCATCAGGCAGAATATTTGTTTTTAAGAAATAAAAGTTTCTTTCCTTCTACAATATATTATAACAGAGCCAGTGTTAAAATGTGAAGTAGCTCTTTATATTTAACCAGGCATTTAGGAAAAGATACTGTGAAGCTCCTGGAAAAACTACCATTAACTTATTCCAAAAGCTAATTAATATGAGGAGCCATCTTGCAGCAAAGAGCAGAAACACTGGTAAAAGGTATCATTTTAGATAAAATCATTTTTGTCTCAAACTTCAGCTTAGATCCTCCCTCAAGTGGATCCTTTCAGCAACTAAATCCTTATTTTTCAAATCTGCCTTTGTTTCCCTGTAATTCCTGCCAGCCCTTGACCCCAAACTTCACCCTTGGAATTTCCCCTTAGGCCTAAGTTCACCCTGTGGTTGTCAGCCTGTCTCTGGCGGCCCCAGAGCTGGTTCTCCGGTGTCTGCTTCAATGTTGCCATTTGCCTCTGTGCGTTTGCACCCAGATCTGTATCAGCTCTCCCTCACATTTTGCTGCAGAAAACAGAATCTCTCCAGGCATGATCAATTTACCAGCATCCTGGGTTTTGGGGCCTAGGTACTCCTGGAATCAATGCTGCCCTTTTCCAGACAATCTCACTCAGAGGACAGATCTCTGTTCTTCTCATGCCCCTAACCCTGTTCCTTAACCTTTGGGTTATGAAAGCTGTGAGTATAAAGAAAGAAACAAATAAGTTAGCCAAAGGAAAAACTTCTGTGATTTGAGGAAGGCAAGAAGGACATGGACAATAACATTGGACAGAAGAACAAAGATCTTTTAAAAGTCTGAGAGTTTTGCATAAACATCATCAGTGTTAAAATACCTGGGACCTTGTGCTCTTAACCAACATCTAAATCTCTTCCACACTAAAAGCTTTCAATTCAGGACCCCAGGGTGTTTTTTTCCTTTAGGATATTGTTGACACTTTTATTATCAGGGACAGTGTCAAAACTGATTCACTTAACTACGTATCTTTGAGGTATGGTCAACACTGCTGAAATTCATCTATCCTATCTTGTTAGCCTCTCTGCCTGACTTCATCACTAAGATGGGTAAAATTTCTTTCTCCTCTGATTAGTCTATTCCTAAACTGATGGCATGATTACTTCTGGCTTCCCCACTTTTCTTATTTATTGGGAACCATGACTATCAGAGCTAAAGTTTCAAGATTAAGCTAAAATAACACAAGCACAAATTTTGTTCAGTTTATTTTTATTACAGCAGTGTCCAAGTCATATTTTGAGCACCTTAATACAAGTTACAAGTACCCGGAGGATGTGCACTCAAATAAACACTAAGGCATTCGTAAATGAAAGTTCTATATGACATCAGCAAAGCTTGCCTTACTGAAAATACAACTTCATTGAAACAAATGATTGCCATTTATTTAAAAAGTATATGGAGATCTTAAAACTTATCAAGGCAGCCCCCTTTGAAAAGTAATGACAATGTCAGTTATTCCTTTCCGGGCAAAATTGAAATGTAGACTAGAGTGTAAGTCTTCTCATAGAAACAGAGAAAACCATTGTTCTAAAATACTCTTCACCTCTTTTTTCCCTCGAGTGCAAATCGCACAAAGTATCCTACACGGAAATTCTTTTTGTTCCCTAACTGGTAAAGCTGGAATACCTGTTGCAAGCTTGTTTAAACAGGGTGATGATCCAGAAACTTATCCTATGTACATGGTCAGTTTTAAAGGTGGATACCAGTTTAAAATATGATTCCATATTTAGCATTATGCTTTCTCTCATACTTAAATTTAGCACCTGGGGGGATTAATTAGATTACTATTAATAAAATCTTAAAAATTAATCTAAAAATTATGGTCAGAAACCATGGATAAATTATCCCGAAATTCTGTTTTGTGCCAAAGTATTTACGTCCTATACCACCAAAATGATTTACCTGTGTAGACAAATCAGAGTTGTGTTT
The DNA here is from genome assembly GCF_001698545.2 of Rhinopithecus bieti. NCBI lineage: Eukaryota > Metazoa > Chordata > Mammalia > Primates > Cercopithecidae > Rhinopithecus > Rhinopithecus bieti. The sequence goes on along the minus strand of NW_016813373.1, from coordinate 4,638,304 downwards.
AGTCATGTTTCATACACTTTCATATAGTAACCTTGATTTTTATATAGTATCTACTTCCTAAACCATAAAATGGTTTCCTAGTCTAGATAAAATACAGTTGTCATTTTAGCAATGCTTCATTTACTTTACTTGTCTGACTCTTTGATGGTGAAATTAATAAACAGTGAAAGTACCAGTAAACAGGCAGCAGTAAAAATGAAAAGTGAAAGAGTTGAGGTACCACTGTAATACCACTTGAAGTTAACAGGCCCATGGAGAAAGGGTTTTGACTGTAGACACATGCAAACTAAAGAATGTGACAAGGAAAATGGGATGGGCAGGTAGGGTCTCAGGAGACAGATATTTGACTATTAATAAGATCACAAGTCTAACCATCTTTAGCACATCTACACTGGGCCTCAGAAGAAGCTCAGACCTCAACAAAAAACAAACAACAACAACAACAAAAAAGCTCTACCACCTCCCAACTTGAGTGTCTGACTGCTCTCCCATTTCACCATCTCCTTTTTGCCTTTGAGTCTTGAACATGTTACCTCTGTCCCCATTCTCAATTCCTGCTACCACTACTTCCATTCTCCCCAACTACACCTCTGCCCCTTCCCCCAGGTCTTACTACAATACCCCTGCTTGGGGAAACTTCCCAGCTCCTTGTCCCTAGCCTCATACCCACTTTCCACTGAAAGTGGAGAAATTAATAAACAACAGGAAAATAAGAGAATATAATGATTACAGCTTCAGATTTTGGAGATGAACTGGTTTCAAATCTTGGAACTACCATGTACTAGTCACGAGAACCTTACAGTAAAACTTCACCTTCCTGGGACTCCATTTCCTCATACATGAAATGTAAATAATAATAGTAATACTTTGTAAAGTCGTCATGAGGATTAAATTTGTTAATGCATATAAAGCACTAAGAATGGTGCCTGATGCATAGTAACTGTTCAAAAAGCATTACTTATTAGTATTACTTCCATGAAACCCAGATTTTCCACATTCTATAATATGATGTATCATATTAATACTATACTATAATTCTAATTTTTTTGACATTACCTTCCACACACTGTATGCCCCATAAGGGAAAGGACCTTGTCTGTCTCATTAATTGTTGCATTCTGTGCACAGAATACAGTATGAGACATAGAGCAGGCACTCAATAAATATTCAATGAATAAATACATGTTAAAAAAAAGGTGAATTATTATCAAACAATGGCTCTGCCTCCACACCATGGGTCTATTCTTCCATGTTGAGGAACTGTTGCTGTAACCCTGCAAGCCCACTCCCCATTGTCAGACATGTTCTCCACTCACAACTACCTGGGCTCGACGACTCTAGAATTACTCCCTGGATTCTCTTTCACTGACTTCCACTGTGCATTACCTTTGAGACTTTTTGACTTGGGTCAGCTGTTGGAATACTCTCTATCCAACTTAATGACTGGCTCCTAGACAAAACCACTCAATTCTTACACCTTCTAGGTGTTTGAACTTGGTTTGTTTTCTGGACTATTTATACAACTTTGCACCATAACTCCACAAAAGAAACGCCTGTTCCAGCTTACCACCTGGGCAAGTATTTCCTCACATCTAGTCCATATCCTATTCCCACCAGTAAATGAAGAAATTGGCAATATCATACCCCAAAACATGACTTTGCTCACTAATGTGAAGCTCTAAAAAAAAAGAAGAAAAGAATTACTTCTGAGTATCAACTAGAATTCCATCATTTGTTATTTTCTCATAATTATAGTACAGTAACAATTGGTATTATTAATAATGGCCTGATTCAGTGCATTCAGTATCATTTTACTCTTCTGTGCTTTATTACTTATAATGTTTAAGAGTCGTCCATATTCACGATCCCATTACACTGTCCATGACATGTAGTGAAAAGCATTTCACACTAACAAAATCATGGGATGACATTAGTAGGTTAGAGATAAAAGTCCGTATCAAAGATACTAAAACAATGTTATTTCATCAGTTAATTTTAAAAAATGTACTGAATTCCTACTATTGCCATGTAGTAAGATAAAGGATAGAGATAGAAAGATGAACAAATCATATTTCATGACTTTCAAACTTCACAAGTTACTGAATTTAAATTTAAGTTAAAATATTACTTAAGCATTTGCAATAAAAGCATAGTTCTCCAATTTTGTTCTTCAAACACTTAAAAAAAATGGTGCCATCGTGACCTTGAAGGATAGCTGCTCAAAATCATCTCTTTTGAAGTCTATTATTTCTATTAAATCTCCCTAAATCTATACAGAACATATGCAAAAGGATTCCCTTTACTTATGACCCTTCACGCTTTGGTCAGGATAGAATCTAATAGAATAACCAATTCATGATAATGTTCCTGTCTTAACATTCCAGGAAACATCACAGGAAAGGCAGTGAGGGAAGCAAAGTTCAACAGCCATATGACTGACCTTTCCACAATTCTCCCCATCTGTGCAGTGTACTCACATTACTGATACAGTTAAAACAGTGAAAATGTGTTCATATGGCAAGAAGGAAATAGGGGAAGGACAACATTCTCAAGTGTTTATAATCACAGACAGTACAAAAAACAGGTTCCGGCCAAGTTATGTTTATATGTCTACATTTTTCTTCTAGTACAGCTATAGCTTTTCAGGAACAGATGTAATTTGTGCTTCTAAATCTTCAACCATCGCCTTCAGTAGTATTTCTGTTCTATCTATTCATATAGTTCCAAGGAACACTAGAGAGTTAGCCTGACATTAGCAGGAATACCCAGGTTTGAATCCACCACCTGTGAAAGTCTTGGATGAACTATTTAACCTCTCTGATCTTCCTCTACAAAATGGAAGAAATAACAACTAAGTCACAGATTTGTTACAGGAACTAATTAAAAAAAAAAAAACTGAATGAAGATGCCTAATACATTTTGACTCTCTATTGTGTCAAAATTAATTTTCAAAAGGAAAAGAAGAATGGAAAGAGGAAGAAAAATATGAGGAAAAGAAAGAGGAAGAAAAAAAGGAGGAATAGGAGGAAGACAATAAAAGAGTTTCTGTTTGTTTCTGTTTTTTTGTGTTTGTTTGTTTGTTTGTTTGTGACAGGGTCTCTCTCTGCTGCCCAGGCTAGAATGCAGTGGTGTGATCAAGGCTCACTGCAGCCTCGACCTCCCAGGCTCAAGCAATTCTCTCACCTCAGCCTTCCAAGTGGCTGGGACTACAGGTGTGTGCAACCATGCCCGGCTAATTTTTGTATTTTTTGTAGAGACAGGATTTTGCCATGTCGCCCAAGCTGGTCTCAAACTCCTGAGCTCAAGTGAGTGGAGTGAGCTCAAACTCCACCCACATCAGTCTCCAAATTGCTGGAATTACAGGTATGAGCCACCACACCTGGCCTGGAAGAGGTTTTAAATCATGAATGTCATCAAGAACGGAAATTGTAATCCTCTGGCTTCAAAAGAACAACTGCTATAAAGTTAAATAATTCTTTTAAAAGTCATTTGCTGGCAGTTTTCTTGAGTGCATAAGTGAATAAAGAGTGAATTCATTCTACAAACCTAAAGGGGCTGAGAAAATGCCATGGGCATGTTGAAGACAATCCTGAAAAATGTACATATCCTCCAACAAGCGTAGTTACCGTCCAAATGACATGACTGCCAAGACGTGTTGAGAAGTGCTGGTGAGTCAAGCAGTAGACATTTTCAGCACTGCCTCTTCTATCTGTATTTTAAATAAGGGTGATTTTTTTTTATCATTTTTACTTGATTCATCAATTCAACCAATTATTGAACACTTTACCTTCAATTCTGCACTCCAGCACCCTGCAGTGGCGTAGAGGATGTATAAGAATATCTATGAATAACCAAAATCCAAGGAACATGACAATACAGTAAGAAATGGAAATTAAATACACTGGGGACTCCAAGGAGGGAGGAATTACCTGTAACGGGAGTATTCTGAAAGGTTTCATTAAGAAAACACCATTCATGCATTGTGCCAATATATTTTGGCATTTTCCCATGTATCAGATACCATTTAAAGAGTTAGAAACATATCAGTTGATTAAGATAGATGAAACTTACACTCTAGGGGAAGAAAACAATAAATAAGCATATACATTTATATATCATAATAATAATTGGTCTTTGAGTAATAATGACAATTGTTTTTGAATAAATTAAAATAGGGTAATCTGATGGAGAACAATTGGGGCAGCAGGAGGCAACTTCAGATAAAGCGGCCAAGAAAGATCTCTTTGAAGTTCAAGCATTTTAGCTGAGATCTGAAAACATTCTCAGCAGAGAGAATAAAGCCAAGGTCTTGAAAGGAGAATGAGCTGCATATAACAGGCATTCATAGGAAGAGGAAATGTATTGAAGAGGGGAAGGATAGAAGGAGAGGGCACAGAGAAGCAATCGGGCCAGATCTCACAGGCTCTTACAGGCCATAGGAAGAAATTTGTATTTTATTTAAAATCTGTCTGGGCGCAGTGGCTCACGCCTGTAATCCCAGCACTTTGGGAGGCTGAGGGAGGTGGATCACTTGAGGTCAGAAGTTCAAGACCAGCCTGGTCAACAAGAGGAAACTCTGTCTCTACTAAATATACAAAAATTAGCCAGGCATGGTGGCAGGCACCTGTAATACCAGCTACTCGGGAGGCTGAGGCTGGAGAATCGCTTGAACCCGGGAGGCAGAGGTTGCAGTGAGCTGAGATCGCGCCACTGCACTCCAGCCTGGGCAACATGAGTGAAACTTTGTCTCAAAAATAAAATAAAATAAAATAAATCTATGGGAAGCTGCTGGAAGGTTTCTAATTTACAGATGATGAGATTTATATTCATTTTTAAAAGACTGCCATGGTTATTATGTGGATGGAAAAAGAGCAGCAGAGACCAGGTGGAAAGTTATCACAGAAGTAAAAGAAATGATAGTGTCTGGGCAATAGCAGAAACTAAGAGAAATGGACAGCTTCCAAGTGCATTTTGAAGTTAGAAGGAGCAAAACTTCTGATTATATGTGTGTGTGTTGAAAACAGTTTGACTTGATCATTTAGAAGATTGGTAGGGAAAGAGTGCAAATATCCTACCATTTAGACTATGGGTAGATAAATATTGGTAGAATATCCGTAGAAAATATTTCCTAAGGAGAGAAAAGGGAAAACAAATTAATATTTATTGGTCACTTGCTATGTCTGTAAACTTCTTCATTTAATCTTCACTACTACTTATAGAGAAAGATATTATTATCATACCTCCTTTTTTCTTTTTTCTTTCTTTTTTTTTTTTTTTTTTTTACGCTGAGGTCAAATTAGGAGAAAATGTGTTAAATTGCCCAAGATCCAATGACTAGGAAAGAACAGTTCCAGACCCAGGTTCACCTAACTCAAAGCATGTGTCCTTTTTTGATCTCCTGTCTTTCCCTGAGACAATGAGAAAGGTTAACGCAAAGACACAATGGCAGAAAAGGTATGAACAGGAAACAGACATCACTCAGTTTGACTGGAAAATACATGTATAAAAGGGAATAGTAAGAAACTGAACTGGCTACAGCCTTTAACAACTATCTCTTCTCCCAAAATTTCACCATGGTTACCCTATTTTAAAAATTGGTTTAAAGAATCTCTCCAGATTCTAAATCCATTCACATAGTCTTATTGACTTCCACTGTCAATCCTTCATTTATGAGTGCTTTTTGCCCATCCTGTAGATCTGATATTCTGTAAGAGCCCAAAGAGCCAGGTACAGTTGGTATGCACCTATAGTGCCAGCTACTCAGGAGGCTGAGGCAGGAGACCTGCTTTAGCTTAGGAACTTGAGGCTTCAGTGCACTGTAAACAGTGCACTGTAAACAGCCACTGCACTCCAGCCTGGGCAACAAAGTGAGACCTCAAGCTGAAAGATTTCAAAAAGAGCCCATGCTTTCTAAGGCTGTAACACTGGGAATAGAACTTCGGTTCTCCTTTGCTCCACTCATAGGCAGCTCCTTTACTCCCATTCCCAGCTGTCTGGAATTCCCTTCCCCATTCCATCCCAAAGAATAATAGAAATTCCTAATCCCTTCTCACTCTCATCAGGTATGGCTGCCCTGGTCTGTCACAGTCCTCAGCCCACATCTGAACTCCAGATGTGGTTTTTAGAGCAGTTGTATTCTCCTCAGTTAGCTGATGGAGTGATACTTGAGACTCTTTCTCCAGGTTTCCCAGCTTCATATAGAAATGACCAAGCAGCTCACAAGGGTCTCACAGTGGCTGAGGAGGAGTTCTGGAGCCTTACCCCAGCACTACACCATGAGGCCTAGCCGCACTCTCAGGTGGAAAACCAGTGAATGGCAGCCTTCCAGATAAGATCTGACCGATGGTGATGCTGCTGGGTCTAGACATCCCTGAGCCATTCTGGACAATACCCTGAATCAGCCTTCAGCCAAGCTGCCTGCCCCACAAAGTGTGGCTTTTTCTAATCTCCACAAAGGCACTTGGATTAAGAAAGATGTTACCATGCAATAACAAAAATATATAAATATATAAATATACCAAGTAGATGTAATAATTTTAAATGTACACATCTAGATTTACAACATAGAGAATGAAAGGTGGACCAAAGTACAAGGAGAAAAACAGATTATAGTGGGTGATTTCAATGTATCTCTATCACATACTGATAGCACAAGAAAATAAAAATAATTAGAAATATGGATTTGAATAATAGCAATTTAGACTTATATTCCAGGAGCTATTCTAAGCATTTGATATATTAATTGATTTAACCATAAAAACAACTCTATGAGAAGGTACTATCATTATCTACATTTTACACACAAAGAAACTGAGGATAGAGAAGTTATACTCATATTAACAGAACTAGTAAGCAGCAGAGCAAGGATTAAAACACAGATAGTCTACTCCATAACCTATGTTCTTAACTATTGTTTTTTATTTTATTATTTTTTGAGACAGGGTCTCATTCTGTTGCACACTGGAGTGCAATGCCACAATTATGACTCACTGCAACCTCTGTCTCCTAAGCTCAAGCAATTCTCCTGTCTCAGCCTCCCAAGAGGCTGGGACTACAGGCGTCTACCACCATGCCTGGTTAATTTGTATTTTCTAAAGAGATGGAGTTTAGCCATGTTGCCCAGGCTGGTCTCAAATTTCTTAACTATTGTTACATCACCTCTCTTTACAATATAATTAACAACTTGGTCTAAAATATATATAAAGAATTATACATCCAACAAGTGGAGGATACCTATGCTTTTCAAACACACTCAAAATATTTAAAAAACAATAATTGACCAAACTGGTTGACCAAAGAAGTCTCAACAATTAAAGAAAAATACGTGTATGTTTGGAAAGCAAAGATCACTTTTTTAAACCAAAGGTTTATTAAAATGGAAACTTTTAAGGCAAATAATTTAACTTTGAACAGTCTGATTGATTAAGCATTGAAGACTTTTTTTTCAAATACTTAATTATTCCTCTTAATTGAAGCATTGTACCCTTTCACCAACATCTTCTCATTCCTCCCACTGCCTAGTCTCTGGTGACCACCATTCTACTCTCTGCTCCTACGAATTTGATTGCTTTCGACTCTACATATAAGTGAAAACATGCCATATTTGTCTTTCCGTGCCTTATTTCACTTAGCATAATGTCTTCCGGGTTCATCCATGTTGTCATGAATGTCAAAATTTCCTTTCTTTTCAAGACCAAATAGTATTTCATAGTGCACATACACCACATCTCTTTATCCATTCATCCATCCATGGACACAGATTGATTCCATATCTTGGCTATTGTGAATAACACTGCAATGAATATGAGAGTACAGATATCTCTTCTACATACTGATTTCAAATCCTTAGGATATATACCCAGAAGTGTGATTGCTGGATCATATGGTAATTCTATTTTTAGTTTTTTGAGGAATTGCCACAGTTTTCCATAATGGTTGTACTAATTTACACTCCCACCAACAATGTACAAGGGTTCCCTATCCACCACATCCTTATCAAGACTTCTCTTTCATCTTTTTGATAGCAGCCATCCTTACAGGTGTAAGCTAATATCTCATTCTGGTTAAAAAAACACAGTCTTAAATAAGAAATGGTTAAAGTAGAAATTACAAAGTATTTAGAATCAGATGAAGACAAAAGTACAACAGTTCAAAACTTTAAGATGGACTAAAGTGGCTCATGAAAATAGATGTGTGACAAAATTAAAAGGTTTCAAATATCTGCATTAGAAAGTAAAAAGAAACATACAAATTTTAAAGTTAGAAAAGAACAAGAGAAGACAACTAAGCAAAGGAGAATCTTAAAAATAATAAAAATAGGGCCACAAATTAATAAAACAGAAAACAAAAAATTAGAGATGATCAACAAAACCAAAAGCAGTTTCCTCCCAATAGAAACACTGATCTAGACTAATCATAAGAAAAACAGAAGTCACAAGTAATATTGGGAATGAAAACTGAGCCATTGGTATAGATACACTAGAGTTAAACTTTCTTTATGCTATTTTTTTATCTTCATTGCAATTCCAAAGGGAAAAAGTTTAGTTTAACCATCAAATATGATGACTATTTATGAGTTTTTTGAGGAATTATTTTTAGATTAGAGAAGTTATTGTATATTCCTAGTTGGGTAAGAGTTGCTTGTTTCTTTGTTTGCTAATAAATGAATATATAATTATATAAAATACTATTTATGTAACTATTTAGATGATCATACGATTTTTCTTTTTTTATCTACTAGTATAATTATTTGTTTTCTAGTGTTAAACTAATCTTTTTATTCTTGGGATAAACACAACCTGGTCATTACATCTGCTCCTTTTATATATTGCTGGATTGGTTTGCTAATATTGAATTGGGAATTTTTGCCTCTAGGTTTATAAAGGAAGTTAACGTATAATTTTTCTTTCTTGTAACATTCATATCAGATATTTGGTACCAGGGTTATGCTAGCCTAATGGGAAGTATTACCTTTTTTCTATTGCCAGGAAGTAGTTCAGTAGAGTTATAATTATTTTTCCTTGAATACTTGGTAAAGATCTTCTGAGAAATCATCTGGGCCTACAGTTTTCTGTGTAAGCAAATATTTTACTATGAGAAAGACCTGTGTTTGAAAGGGAGAAATCTGGACATGAAGAAAGAATATAGAGGCAAGGAAATGTGTTAAGATATGAGAAGTGACCTTTCAGTAACATGACAGATTAAGTTGACATGGAAGACAGTCTTCCTCCAAAACAGAAACACTGGGCAAAATATAGAATTTCCTCTTTAATAAATAGTTAGGATGGGGTGGTAAGAATAAGGGGAAATATCCCAATGCCCAAAATAAAAAAGAAGCTCAAAACAGAAATAAACTTCAATTGTCACCACAGCAGCACAAAAATCCTGACATAAGATTTGATTATTTTAAAGTGTTAATGTCCATGTGGGCACGATTTTTATGGTATCAGTGTTTTGGGGTCAGAGAGCTACAATTGAGTACTCTTTTATAAAGCTGAGCCCTATCAGTAAAACAAGGAAGAATTCCTCCCACTAACTCAAAAAAAACTGTCAAGAAAGCTTGCCATCTGTCAAAAAAATCTCCTGACAGAAATTGAAACCCTAAGCCAGAAACATGTAACAGATAATAGAGGTTATACTAGCTGTATGGTACTGGAATCCAAACCCCAAAAGTTAGTCCACAGGCTAATTTTGGAATCCCAACAAAAGCAAATGCAAACCCCTCTGTAGAAAGATTGGTAGTGCACAAGCCAAGGTGCACCAGACTCCCTGTTCAAGACACACTGACAGGAGGCAATTAGCAACCACACAAGGAAATAAACCATAATGACAGAGAATCAGCAGATCAAATAGATGGGAGAATTTGCACCACTGTAAGAAGTAGAAATAATAGAACAATATGAGACTCTAGTAATACAGAGCATATTATAAAAAAAAAAAAAGCAGATTTGAAAAGGAACTAAATGAAACTTCTGGAAAAAAAAAAAAAACTATGATCATTGAAATTGAAAACTCAATGGATGGCTTAAAGAGTAAATTGGACAGAACTGAAGAGAAACGTATGAAAGATTTGAGGAAATCACCCCAAATGCAGCAAAGAGAAAAAAACAGAAAATATGAAAGGTTAAAAGGCTTAGAGAATGAGAAGATCTAAAATACACTCAACAAGGTTTTATGAAGGGGAGATTACAGACAATGTGGAGAGGAAATATCTGAAAGACAAGAATTGTCCAGAATTTAATAAAAATCTGAGTGAGTTGGGGAGGCAAACCAGGTTCCAGGCAGGAAAGACAAAATCAGCATTATGCTTAGACACTGAATAAGGCACTGCAGAAATAGGAAGACAGAGATAATTTTAAAATAACCACAGAGAAAACACACCTTACCTAAATAGGGACAAAAATTAGACTTGAGAGAAGACTTTTCATCAACAACAAAAGAAGTCAGAAAACAATAAAATGCTATTGTCAATGGGCTAAGTTAGATACAGAATTTTACACCTAACTAAACTACTAATCAAGAATGAAGTACACATAGATTCTCAAATAAAGACCAAAAGGATCTCCTACTTGTATGTCATCACTGAAAAAACTACTAGAGAATATGAAGAATGCATAGGATTGGTGGGGGAATAAGAATCCAAAATGAAGGAGTAGGGAGCTAGAAGCAACAATGAGTAAAGAAATCAAGAGACAAGTTAAATCTAAGGAAACACTGACTAGGTAAACAAACGACTAATTTGGGCGTGTTTAAAAACAAAGTGAAATAACCATCCTACAGAGAGTAGGAGGAAGGTGATCAGAATAAAGCCCCTAAGGTCCTTATATTACACAGAAGCATAAAATAGTGATTAACTTCAAGACAACCAAATCAAGGATAAGCATTTTAAAAGAGAAAGATGCAATGTGTAATTTCTAAGCCAACAGAAGGAGGAAAACAGAATTTTAAAAAACTCAACAGTAGGAAAAGAGGGGAAAGATCAACAAAATCACAGTAAACAGAAAACATAAAATAAGATCACAGAACTAAGTCTATATTAAAAATCACAATAAAAGTAATAGGATTAAATTTGACTATAAAAATGGTTTGAAAATAAAAGAAGGGAAAATGTATTTGATAAATACCAATCAGATATGGAACAGTATTATTAATACCAAGCAAAGTGCATTTAAAGGCAAATAGTAACATTAGAGATTAAAATGGCCATATATTTAAAGATTAAATGAACAATTCACTAGAAAGATAAAACAATCCTTAGCCAGTATGTACCTACCAATATGGCCTTTATGCCCAAAATTGACTGGAATTATAAAGAGAAATTAACAAAACCATAATCGCAATGGGAACATTTAATATAACTTTTTAAAAAACCTGATAGATCAATTATGCAATAGCTGATAAAGAGAATATTTGAGCAACATAAAAAGTTTGATCTTTTGGACATAGGTAGAACTCTACACAAAATGATTAGAACTTTTTTTTTGAGTACAAAAAGAATACAAAAAATTCATTCTTTCTTTAAATAAAAGAAGGCACTCACTTTATAGAGTGCTTTCTGTATGCCAGGAAACTGACATGAGGCTCTACCAAATATAGTCATGAAAATTAAGTTCCTGCCCTCATGGAGTTTATATATAGTCGAGAAGATAGAACTTAAATGAACCAATTCACATCATCTTTAAAGACAACCAGTGCTAAATTCTATAAAGAAAAATAAAGCAGGTTAACAAGACAGATTCATGTGCAGAACTATGTTAGATGGGTAGTCAGGGAAGCTTCCCTTAGGAGGTGACTTTTAGCCAAGAGCCATATGAAGTGATGTGCCAGTCATGCAAATCAAGGACCTGAGGAAAGAGGGAACAGCAAGGGCAATGGCTCTGGAGAGGAAGAGTGCCTGACATGTAAGAAACAATAAAGAGGCCAATATGCTAAAAGTAATGTGAATAAGGACATCAGAAAGGGAAGTTGGGAATAATGACATCTTTCTTTCATTTTAAAAGGATCCTTCTGACAGCTCTGGGGAGAACAGCAGAGAGACTAAAGTGGCTCAGGCTAGAGAAGTACCTGTAGAGGGAGATGAGAACTGGTCAAATTTAAAATGATCTTGAAGGCAGAGCTAAAATAATTTGTGGAGGGTTTGAAAGAAAGAGAGGAGCACAGGAGGTCTCAAAGGGCCTTCTCCTAAGTAAGTAAGAAAATGTGAGGCCTGTACTGAGATGGGGAACACTGGAGAAGACCCATGTAGGGTGGGGAGGGTTGATGATAAATGTGAGGTACCTATTAGATGCCCCATGAAGATTAAAGCAGGCAGTAGGTTTCTCCTTGTCCCACTTCTGTATTGGTGTTGCCTGCCTAGCCTCACTGGGTATTTAATGTTGAAACTTCCCAAAACCATCATGAAAAAGAAAACAATCTGCTTTCTCCATCACAGAACTAATTCTACTCTCACTAACTCTACCCTTGTAATAGGCTTTTCCAAGCACAATTAAACTAACATTTTGTGAATGACAATTACACTAAGTCCTTTCACAAATAGTACACAGACTCACTGAAACATAAATATCCTTCTTTGTGGAGGGAATTTTAGGTGGTGAATGAGAGATGATTGTGCACACCTCTTCCCAACTCTATATCCAGGCTTCATGTTGGTGTTTGAAATTGGCCATGGAGGAGTAACAACATCATACAAACTGGCAAATGCTACAAATAAAGCCCTCTCCCTACCCCAAGCTCCAGAGCCAGAGATTTAACATTTATCAGTACACAAAACTGGTTTTATCCTTGTTTTATGCAGAAAGAAACTGAGGTTCTAAGAGTTTAGTTACCTGCCCAGATACAGAGCCAGTACTCAAGTGTTTTGACTCTTGAGGTCGAGTGTTATTTCCCTTATAGGACACTCTTGGGTTTGTGTCAGGTTTTGCATCAAAAGCTTTACATGGATTTTCTCTTCCAAGCCTTATAACAATTCTACAAAGGAAGTATGACTGTTATTCTCACTTTACTGATACTCACTTTAATGATAAGGAAACTAAGGCTTAAGAAGTTAGTAACTTACTAATAATCAAATGCTGGACTATTTGATATTAGAATCCATTCACTCAAAACCTATGCCATTCTAACTCTACTAAATTTTACTTTGTCAAAATAAATCAAATCCCTTGTTAATTTTCATTATTATGTAGAAGGATTAAGAAGGGGTAATATTATCAAAGGCACAAATTAAGTCCATAAAATACAATAAATATAGAAAGGGATCTCAATATTAAAAAGAATGACACTTTTCTAATATTCCAGGAAAGTTCCCTGGGAGACGTGAAATTTTGGAAACTCTTTTGATTATGAGTGAGACATTGTCCTACACATAGGGGACATTCCAACATAGGGTGTGGCTGGAGAGAAAACTTCAAGGCAAAAGTGTGATGACCTGATCAAGGAGGTGGTGAGCATGTTCACCTAAGAAGAGCAGGGAAGACCCTCTGGGGAATATGAAAACAATAGAAATGAGGTTTTCTGTGTGCTCTAGTAAAAGGCTTTGAAGTGAAAATAAGGAGCTAAACAAAAAGCATAACAGATTTTACTTTGAATTTTAAAAGTGAAATTCCAGATAGCACAATATCTTTTAAAATTTTGTTCTCTATTACTTAGTGAAATAATGTATTTTCGTGACCTTCTATTTGCAAAAAAAGAAAAAAAATTTTAAGTACCCTTTCTTGTATTTATCTCCTCCCCATCACCCATGATTCTCACTTCACTCTCTCCCTGTCAGAACTTGGCAAGAGCATAAAGTTTACCCTGAAGCACTTTTGGTGGTAATCAGCATGCCTTACAGCCTGAGAACATCAAGGAATTCCTTCCACCTGCTATAAAACAGTGCTTAAAGCGAAGTTCTCAGAGACATGGTGCTAATGGAAAAATTGCTCCATTTAGTGTTTAACGTTTTGAAGAAAAGAAAGCTGAGAGTATACACTGTCAAAATATTTTAGAACCCATACATAATTCCCAGAATTCCTAGCTCCATGTAATTTTCCCCATCTCAAAATTAAATATCTCAACATCACCAACAAAAGATTAAATACAACTTCATTAAATGCATGCTTAAAAGTAACAGGGCCAGGTACGTTGGCTCATGCCTATAATCCCAGCACTTTGGGAGGCCAAGGCAGGTGGATCACTTGAGGTCAGGAGTTCGAGACCAACCGGGACAACATGGTGAAACCCCGTCTGTACCAAAAACACAAAAAATTAGCCTGGCGTGGTAGCGTGCACCTGTAGGTCCAGCTACTTGGGAGGCTAAGTCATGAGAATTGCTTGAACCAAGGAGGTGGAGGTTGCAGTGAGCCAAGATCATGCCACTGCACTCCAGCCTGGGTGATGAAGTAAAACTCTGTCCCCCCCCCCGCCAAAAAAAAAAAAGTAACAGGTTTTTAACAATACAAATTATTTTGAGGACTTAAATAGCACCTCAAACATTAATGCCTTTCTCCATAACTGCCACTGAGAACTCTGTCCCTATCCAATAAAAGAGATCAGAGTTTAGAGTCTATGATATTCCCTAATGCAAGCATTTTGATCAGAAATTTTAGAACAGAGTTTCCCTAGTAAAAGAATTATACTTTTGGTTTTTTAATGTTAATTGCTAAGTGATCTGCTGTGAGTTGAATTATGTCCTCCAAAAATTCATATGTTAAAGTCCTATCCTCCAGCACCTCAGAATGTGACCTTCTTTGTAAATAGTCTTTGCAGATGTAATTAAGAGGCGACCACATTGGAGTATCGTGGGCTGCTAATCCAATATGACTGGTGTCCTCACAGAAAAGGAAAATTTGGCCAGTTGCGGTGGCTCACGCCTGTAATCCCAACACTTTGGGAAGCCTAGGCGGGCGGATCTCCTGAGGTCAGGACTTTGAGACAAGCCTGGCCAACATGGCGAAACCCCACCTCTACCAAAAATACAAAAAACTTAGCTGGACATGGTGGCAGGCATCTGTAATCCCAGCTACTTGGGAGGCTGAGGCAGGGAGAATCGCTAGAACCTGGGAGGCAGAAGTTGCGGTGAGCTGAGATCACACCATTGCATTGTAGCCTGGGCAACAGAGTGAGACTCTCTCTCACAAAAAAAAAAAAAAAAAAAAAAAGGAAAAGGAAAATCTGACACAGCACAAAAAGAGAAAACCATGTGAAGACAAAGGCAGAGATTAGGGTGATGTATCTACAAGCCAAGGAACGCTAAAGATTGCCAGCAAACCACCAGAAGTTAGGGGAGAGGCATGAAACGGATTTGTCCTCACAGCCTTCACTACCCTACCAACATCTTGATTTTGGACTTTCAGTCTCTAGAACTGTGAGACAATAAATTTCTACTATTTAAGTCACACATTTTGTGATAGTTTGCTATGGCAGCCCCAGGAGTATGCCCTGTCTTCTTGGGCTTACTGAAATAGAAGCACAAAGAACTTAAGATCACACAGCAAGTAATTGGTGGAGTCAGACTTCCAAACCAAACCTCAGATTCCCGGGCCTGTGCTTTTCTTTCATGAAAGAAACATACTGTACTCACCAACTCCATTTTCTTAACTCATCATTTTAGTCTTCTATGGAAGCTCCACAACTCCAGTAAAACTGTCCTAATTAGCTCCATATTGTTTACCCTTTATTTTCAGTAACTCCATAAATGCACAGAGTTGACAACTTCTCCTGCTTAGAACTAACAACTTTTTAGATTTCCAAACACTACTCATTCCTGTTTTTCTCCCTATCTTCCTGGACTCCCTTTTCCAGAGTCCATAATGAACTTCTCTTTTTCTGTCTTCTTTTAAATGACTGTGTTCTCTAAGTTCTATCCTGTCTCCTTCCTTTTCTCAGTCTGCACTCTCTCCTTGGATGATCTCATTTATTCCAATGGATTCAGTTGTCATCTATGTAAGTTTCAAGTGGACAGAACAGCTACTTGGCACTAGTCATACTAACACTGACAGTTGGAAATGCTGAGGAGTGATACCTGGAGACAGACAGGCCACCCAAACAGATCCACACAGAGAGACTTTGATAAATTCACCATCATTGATCAAGGACTGGCTCTTGGACTTGCAAATTCAGAAACTTAAACTTGACACTGTCAGAATATTTTAAACAAAAGAGACTGATGGATATGACTAGTGTGCCAAAATATGAGTTAACAATGAGAAATATAACTGCCTGGTGAACCTGATGTATGTGCCAGTCTGACTACAGCCTTCTCTCCCCATAAGGAAAGTGCATGAGGTTACATTTGCAGGAGGCTGTTTGGTGAGCATTCAACTAGAAAAAGGAGAGTTAATATTATGATCCAAATATGTAATGACATCATTACATATTTATAAGGATAAACAGTCTATCACCACAGTTAGGAAGACTGTTGATGCGTGGACTGGTTTATTCAAGTATAGAATGAACTAACATCCTGAACCCTAGTTAGAACTTGGCTGTACACTGCTTAAGTCTGTTTCTGTGACTCTCTTTTTCATTGCCGATTCCCTAAACTTTAGGTTGACATTTTATCTTGGATAAGTTAATGTATAAGGAGCTTGCTATCAGCACTTACTGGCCTGGGAGTAATGTTATGTCTTAAAGCTAACTTTGCATATCTTTTCTCTTCCATCATATGCTAATTTCAAATTTTAACCTCCAAAAGGCAATTATATTTCTCTCTTTTTTTTTTTTTTTTTTTTACATTCTTAGGACCATGTCCAGTCCCTTGGACATTCTTAATAGCTCAGAAATCTATCCCCTTATTTCTACACCCAAGTCCCCTCAGTGTTTCCCCCTGAACTGTGATGGCCTCACATTTCATCTCCCAGCTCTCAGGATTCCCTTGTTCCAATCCATCCAGGAGATAGAGATCTAAAATAAAAACCCAATCATGTCATTCCTTACTTATAATCCTTCCAGGCTCCTGATAGCTTTCAGGATGAAATCCAAACTCCTCAACGCTTGATTAAACTGCTTTTATTCATGCACTTTCTTCAGATTTCAGTCCAGGCCACAACTCTTCCAGAAAAACTTTGCTGACCACCACCATCTTAATTCAGGATCAGGTGCACTGCACTGGGTCTGCACAGCACCCTATGCTTCCTACTGCTATAAAAGGTAGCATAGTGCCGGGCTCGGTGGCTCAAGCCTGTAATCCCAGCACTTTGGGAGGCCCAGACGGGCGGATCACGAGGTCAGGAGATCGAGACCATCCTGGCTAATATGGTGAAACCCCGTCTCTACTAAAAAATACAAAAAACGAGC
>NW_016813373.1:4607659-4620644 GCF_001698545.2 Rhinopithecus bieti | reverse complement strand
AAAAAAAAAAAAAAAAAAAAAAAGTAGCATAGCATTGTATATTGTAATGTATCTTGCCCTATTTTTCACAGACTTGAATCAAGAGCATCTAGCATAGTCCCTGACAAATGGTAAGAAGTCTGTAATTGACAGACTAAATAACTGAATGAATGAATGGATCTAATGGCTTATCTTTGACTTTTTAGATTCTCTTGCTGGTTTTCCAATTATGAGGCTCCAATTGAGCCTAGAGCTCAAAGGGGTAATATAGTAAAGCATACATGCTTCTCAAAGCACTGAATATATGGAAATATATTAGAGTAGTTATATAACTGAACTGGTTTGAATCATCCTTTGCCTATAGGTTAACAGTCAAGTCATCGAGTAGAATCTTTTTCTATTTATTTTTTTAGTCTGACTGTATAAGTGTTGTACTATTTTCCTTGATAATTGCCTTCCTTCCAGTACCTATTCAATATTTATAGACAAATAAGTTACAGCAACACCATTTGTTCTATGGTACTTTTAAATGACTTTCACATATAATGTTTTACTTAACCACGGTAGCATCACTAAGGTAGGAAACACTGATAGCATCACATCTTATAGTTGACATAAGTCCATTTTTTAATTTTTCCTATTCTCCCCAGTGATGAAGACTTCTCATGAGATTATCAGAAACCACAAAACCAAGGTTGAGAATCCCTGTAGATTTGTGAGAAGACCTACAACACGGGTCCTCTGGTTGCACAGTGCTCCTTGGAAATCAGTTTAATTGTTCTAACACTCCTTCAGTCAGTCCAGTTAAAATTGGAAGGTAGGCAGACTGCCTTATAGCATACAGCTGAAACATTCCAGACTGCATTTAAATCCCCAACAAAATCACCTGCTTTAGAAATATTCAATCACTACCCAAGACTCAGTCAGGCATTATCTGGGTCATAATTATCCTTCCATTTCATGTTCAAGCTTGGATGGGAGATACATTATCACCAAAAAGGCCTAATTAGCAAATTATCATGTTGTAAAATGTATTCTTCTACTTATGAGTTAAAAAGTAAAATCATAGATATGAAAGGCAGGATAAAATACCCAGAGAAATTATCAGTTTTTGTCTGCAGCATTCATTCATTGATTCATTCATGAAACATTTCTTGAGTGTCTATTGTGTGGCTGTAAGTGAATCAAATAGTCTTTTGGAGCTTAATGTCTAGTCAGGGAGAAAGATGAGTAAGCAAAATTATAAAGATCATCAAGAATGGTTATTGTCTGTGTGATCAGAAACAAATCACAAGCAATGTCAAATTCTGATTTATCAACAATAAAGTAGAAGGCTATTCCTTAACTAATCAACAAGGGGGGGGAAATACTTCATTTCTTGGGAGTCACAGAGGATTCTGTTAAATGGGAAACATCCCTAACACATTTAAAATATCTGATTTACCAAACTTTGGTCCCTATACTTTAAGAGAAAGTATTTGTTATGCATAGCAAAACACCTCTACATATCCTCAGGAGACATCCAGTGACATAAGACTCACTCACCAAAGTTGAAATATTTATTATCCTAAGGAATAAGAGTTGCCCTTGTTCAAAGTCTCTAACTCTTAAAGTTTAGTGCATTCTGTTCAGTTGAATTTCTCTTGGACATAACAGACCAATCATTTTGCTCATGAAAATCCTCCTTCCTGTAGGATGTGCGAGAGGCACAGAGACTAACAGCTTTTTGGTTCTTTTTCCTATACATATTGAAACTGAAAACATTTCAATTTGAAGTTCAGTTCATATAGATGTGCATAGGTTTTCAAGGTTCAAATGTGTAATATCTTCCATGTAAAAATCTTTCTATTCATTATGGTTTCAAATGATCTTGCTATCACTCAGAAAAATATTCTAAGAGAATCATTTTACCAAAAAAAAATCCTAGAGGATTTTCTTAACACTGTGTAGGTACAGCCAAACTATACAAAGTTATTGAAGGCTGATTAACTGTATTAAAATGAAAATTTTTATACACAAAGATATATAATGCCAATATTTCTCCCAATGAATCAAGTCCTTGCTACTTTGAACCTCTTTATAGTCACTTACTTTTCTCTATATTATAATGATGTAAATCATGGACTTTGATAATAACCCACCAATGCACTAATTTTTTAGATGGAGAAACAGAGACTCGAGCAAGGTTAAATGATTTGCTGAAGTGACAAGAATACGGAAAAGAACACAAGTCTTCCGTTCCAAACTGGATGTTCTTTTTATTTTTATTTGTATTTCATAAAATACTGGTTGAATCGTTTATCAAAACTAAGTTCAATTTTAGCCTCTGAACAAAGCAACTGTTCCAGTAGTTGGACATGGCAATATAATTACAAAGATTTCCAAATCCTCTTTTCCCATTCTCTTTGAATTCTCTCCAAACAGGCTTTCACTCCCATCTCCTCCGTGAAACTGTTCTTGTTGAGTCACCAATGACTTCCACATTGCTAAACTGATTAGCCAATTCTTGATCCTCCTTTTAAGTGACCAATTAGTTCTTCTTTGAAACAGTTCCTTGACTTCTAGTATAACATACTCTTCTCCTCCTACCCTGAGTTCAATCTCTTGGGCTGCTTTGCTGATTCATCCTCATCTATCTGACTGCTAAACATTGGAGTCCCAGGGCTAGGTTCTCAGACCTCTTCTCTTCTTCATTTATAGTCAGTCCCCCTTAATGATCTCATCTAGTCTAATTGTCCTAAATATCATCTATATGTATGTCTTTGGATCCCAAGACATCTCCCCTGGAACTTAAATCCCACATATCCAACTATCTTCTTATCTCTACTTGAGTATCAAGAGGCATCTCAGACTTTAACACCTAAAAATCAAAACTTCACCCTACCATCCTTTATCAAACCTGCTTCTTGCTCATTCTTCTCCATCTCAGTGAAAGGCCAAGCTACACTTCTATTCACTTGTCTTAGTCCATTCAGTGTAGTTACAACAGAATGCTTTAGGCTGGGTAATTTTTAAAGAAAAATGGTGTATTGGGCTCATGATTCTGGTGACTAGAAAGTTCAAAATTGGGCAGCTGCAACTGGTGAGGGCCTCATGCTGTTTCCACTCATAGTGGATGATGGAAGGGAGGTGGGGCATTGCAAAGAGATCACATGGCAAGAGAAGAAGCAAGACAGAAAAACCAAGGAAGCCAGACTCTTTTAAACAACTTGCTCTTTTTTTTTTTTTTTTTTTTTTTTTTGAGATGGAGTCTGTTCTATTGCCCAGGCTTAAGTGCAATGGTCCAATCTCAGCTCACTGTAACCTCTGCCTCCAGGGTTCAAGCGATTTTCCTGCCTCAGCCTCCCAAGGAGCTGAGACTACAGGCATGTGCCACCACACCCAGCTAATTTTTGTATTTTTAGTGGAGACAGGGTTTCACCATGTTGGCCAGGCTGGTCTTGAACTGCTGACCTCAAGTAATCTGTCTGCCTCAGTCTTCCAAAGTGCTGGGATTACAGATGTGAAACACTGAGCTCCTCCCCACCCCCCACCCAATCAACTTACTCTTAAAAGGAACTAATCTATTCACATAAGAGCAAGAACTTGCCCTCAAGGGAAGACATTAACCTGTCCATGAGGGATCTACCTAAACACTTCCTACTAGGCCCTACCTCCCAACACTAACACACTGGGTATCAAATTTCCACATAAAATCTTTGGCATGGAAAAACCACATCCAAACCATAGCATCATTCAAGCCAAATCCTCAGAACCCGTCTTGTCTTCTTTATTTTTCTAAGCCCTCACATCCAGTTCTTCATTAAATCCTTTTGGATTCATCTTCAAAATATACAGAAAATCCAATTATTTCTCACACCTCCCACAGCCACCAACTTCATACAAGATATACCATCTTGTTTTGTCTGAATTATGCAATAGTGTCCTGTCTAGTCTCCCTGTTTCTGTCCTTGCTCAGTTCCGACTATTCTCAAACAACAGAATGATTATGTAGATGCATAAGTCAGATCATGTCACTTCTATGTTCAGAACCCTAAAATGGCAACCCATCTCACTCAGAGTAAAAGCCAAAGTCAAATGGACTACAAGCCCTTTCCTGAAATGATTCAACATATTTCTGACTTCACCCTCTAACTTCTTCCTATCACCCATTGTGTTCCAGACTCTGGTCTTTTCACTGTTCCCTGAACATGTCAGGATGCTCTTATCAGGAGAGTTTTTCATTTATTGTTTCTCCACCTGTAACATTCTTTCCATAGATATCCTCATTTCTCCCTCTCTCACCTCCTTCAAGTCTTTGATCAAATGTGACCTTTCAACTGAGGATTTCCCTAATGACCATATATAAAATCCCAACACCTTCAATCCACCTCAAACTCCCCATCCCTTTTCCTGCTTTTTATTTTCTCCATACCAATTATCATCATCAAAAATATCATATATATTTTAATTGTTTTCTTTATTGCCTGTGTCACTCCCCACCCCTGCAATAGAATGTAAGCTCATGAATGTAGGAGTTTTTATCTGTTTTACTCCCTTTCATGTGAAGCAAGGTCTGAAACATATAGGTGAGTGAATGAATGAATGCATGCATGAAGACTCACATAAGATATCCTGGGAAGAAAGTGGAGACACAATTGTGAAAGAGAAGAAAAAAGAGTTTTCTTTCTATGAAGTAACTCATTAAAACATACTGTCCTGTTCTCTCTCCTCCTGTCTCTGGTACCTGCCTTAAAGAGAAGAGAGGATATAAGAAAGTGAGTGATAAAAGAAGCTATAGTGAAAGAGAGATGATCAGCCCTCCTCAATGTTGTATTTCAAGGAAGAGAGGAATACATTTTGAGTGTTATGTAAAAAGCACAGTAAATTTTAATACATAAGAATCAAAAATTTCAATAACAGCATGTTGTACTAGCAAAGACATGGAATCAACCTAGATGCCCATTAATGATGGACTAGACAAAGAAAATATGGTACAGATACCCAGTGGAATACTACACAGCCATAGGAAAGAGTGAAATCATGTCCTTTTCGGTGACATGGATACAGCTGGAGGCCATTATCCTAAGCATATTAATGCAGGAACAGAAAACCAAATGCCATATGTTCTCACTTATAAGTAGGGGCTAAACACTGAGTACACATGTACACAAAGAGGTAGACAGACACTGGAACTTACTTGAGATGAGAGGATAGGAGGAGGATGAGAATTGAAAAGCTATCAGGTAGTACGCTCACTACCTGAATGATGAAATCATTTGTACACCAAACCCCAGTGGCACACAATTTACCCATGTAACAAGTCTGCACATGTGGCCCCTGAACCTAAAATGAAAGTTGGAAGAAAAAAAGAAGTTGCATGCTACATAAAGAGAATAATCTCCGGAATGAATTTACTTTCTATTTTTTTTGAATTATTTTAACTATAAGTAATAAGAGCCTTATAAATCTATGTGATATAACAAAGAACCTGTGCATTTTTCAAATAATAATAATCGTAATATATTGAGGAGGATGTGAAGAAATCGGAACCCTCACACACTGCTAGTGGGAATATAAAATGGTACAGCTGCTTTGGAAAACAGCTTGGCAGTTTCTCAAACAATTAAACATAGAGTTACTATGACCCAGCAATTCCACCTCCAGGTATATATCCAAAAGAAATGAAAACAACTGTCTACACAGAAACTTGTACATGAATATGGATGGGAGCATTGTTCACAATAATGTTTCAAAAGGTGGAAACAACTCAAATATCCATCATGGACTAACAGATAAATAAAATGTGGTGTATCATTCAATGGACTATTATTTGGCTATAAAAAGGGGAATGAAGTGCTAATACATGCTACAACATGGATGAATGTTGAAAATGTTATGCTAAAGTAAAAGAAGCCAGTCATAAAAGACCTCATAGAATACGATTCTACTTGTATAAAAGTCCAGAACAGAAAAATCTATAGAAGCAAAAAAATAGATTAGTGGCTGGTCAGGACTGAGGGGAAGATGATTGGGGTACAGGGGACTGATAGCTGAAGGATATGGGATTTGGTTTTGTGGTAATAAAGATGTCTACAATGGACTGTTGCAATGTTTGCACCTATCTGTAAATATACTAAAAAGCATCAAATTGTACATTTTAAGTGGATGAATTGTATGGTAAGGGGATTACATCTCAACAAAACCATTAAAAGTCAATACATTAACTGTGATTGTGAAAGTGGAAAATCCATCTTAACCATAGTTAAGTTACATCAAAATGAAAAGGTTGGCTCACCTTTCCATGACCCCTGGTCATCTCTGGTACCTCCGCCTACTCTAGATACATGTGCTGCTAGTTCAACACAGTGCTTCTTACATGCACATGTTCTGAATGGTCTTATTTCATTTTCAACTTGTTAGACATCCTGCCTCCTGTACACCTATGTGCTCCATGTGTTTTAAATTTACTCCATCTGCAAACACACACCTTGCTCTAAACTGTAATGCAGGGCTCCAAAGCAAACATCTGCAAAGATCTAAAGGTTTATATCAAAAGACATAGAATATATCCCAGAATGTATCCATTATTTCATCTAGCTAAATGTGATAGATGTCAAAGGGCTTATAAGCATTCAAGATTACTATATAATCATATTAAATCCCATATGTTATTTCTTTCCATGTTGGTTGTGTCACTCAACCATAGGAATATGTGTTAGGGACTATGAAAACAACCATATGTAAAACAGAGTCATCACAATTAAAAGAGACCTTAGAGATATTCACATAGAATTCTCTCAATTTATATAGTTGATGACATTAAGACTCAAACAGTAAATGTACTTTTCTAATGTCACTCACTAAGACAGCCAATTCCCATTTAAGGTCCTTCCTGTCATTCCAAGATGCTCATGCCTATAATCCCAGCACTTTGGGAGGCCAAGGCAGGAGAATCACTTGAGACCAGGAGTTCAAGACCAACCTGGGCAACATAGTGGAACCCCTGTCTCTCCGAATAAAATAGTCAGGTGTGGTGGCATGTGTCTGTAGCCCCACCTACTTGGGAGGCTGAGGTGAGAGGACTGCTTGAGCCTAGGTGGTTGAGGCTGCAGTGAGCTGTGATAGTGCCACTGTACTCCAGCCTGGGTGACAGAGTGAGACCCTGTCTAAAAAAAAAAAGCACAAAGAGGCCAAAAACTCTTTAAGAATTATACACACATACACACACAGAGGAAAGATATCCACAATCTAGTAAAGTGAATACTAATGTTAACAGTATGTTTTAACTTCAATTTCTCTCTTTATCTTCAAAAATATTATATTTTAAATAGCCTTACATAACATAAACATTTGGCCACTTCTCTCTACTTTGAATCACAATGTAAACAGAATTAATAATTCTGTTTAATTATATACATAATTAAGTTTATGAAACCAATTTAAATTAACCATTTTCTCATATTAGAAAAGCTCTTATTTATTCACTCATCTGTTATTAGCATGTCAAGTTTCCCCCACTTTAAATCATGATTGCTAAACTACAGGGAAAAAAAACTACAGGAAAGTCAACTACAACAATACACAAACTTCACCACTTGGTAACAACTGAAAAGCAGGGCACCACAATACAATTCATTCCAATAATTTTTCATATCACTTCAAAATATCAGGATAGTCCAGTATCCATTTATAACTTGGGGCAATTTTTGTATTGTTTACGGCAATATAATTTCATAAGAGTTCTTTGGTGAAAAGCAAATCGTGGTGTTAGCGAAAAAACAAAATTTTACTTCATGTTTTAGCTAACTTCAGATTCATCCATATAGAAGAAACATATTCAAGGTATTCCGAAATAACAGAAACCTCAAACTGCATCACAGTTGGCATCTTGACATTTAATACATTGAAAATCACAACATATGAAGTGTCTTACTAAGACAGTAAACACAGTAAATAATCATTCTTGGCCGGGCGCGGTGGCTCAAGCCTGTAATCCCAGCACTTTGGGAGGCCGAGACGGGCGGATCACGAGGTCAGGAGTTCGAGACCATCCTGGCTAACACGGTGAAACCCCGTCTCTACTAAAAAAACACAAAAAGCTAGCCAGGCGAGGTGGCTGG
Organism: Rhinopithecus bieti; assembly: GCF_001698545.2. Classification (NCBI taxonomy): domain Eukaryota; kingdom Metazoa; phylum Chordata; class Mammalia; order Primates; family Cercopithecidae; genus Rhinopithecus; species Rhinopithecus bieti. Next base: position 4,612,563 of record NW_016813373.1, on the reverse strand, counting down.
CGCCTGTAGTCCCAGCTACTCGGGAGGCTGAGGCAGGAGAATGGCGTGAACCCGGGAGGCGGAGCTTGCAGTGAGCTGAGATCCGGCCACTGCACTCCAGTCCGGGTGATAGAGCGAGACTCCGTCTCAAAAAAAAAAAAAATAATCATTCTTTATTTAAATATAAATAATATTTCATGTTTAACCAATGTAGAAATTACAAATATGTGTAATTACATATATGTGATGTATGTATGTTATGTGTGTGTACATATATTACATATCCCAGAAGAGGACAGTTTGCTTTCATCATTTGAAGAGCATGAAAATCTGAGAGTTCTATTTCTCTTCAAATTTCTCCCAGTGCCATTGTTTAATAGTTAAAACCTGCCACATTTAATACGTACCAATAATATGAACTTATGTACCTTTGCTAAATGCACAGGAAAGAATTCGAGATTGCCGATATCACACTCTCATTGTGAAGAGGTTGTGTCAAGTCCTTCTCGAGAAGGGACAATTTCAAAAGCAGGAAAAGTGTGGGAGAACAGTGGGGGAGGGCTGTTAAGAAATCAGTGCTTTATTTATTTAACTGGGCAGCAACTTGTGCTAATGAAACTCAGGTGGACATTAGACTGCCAGCCCCAGGGCTCCCCTTGCAAGGCTACCCTCAGCTATGGCAATGGGGGCTCCTATAAGCCTCACAGAGAGGTGCTACTTTAAAGAGAAACTGAAAAAAGTAAATAGGATCATATTACAGTGGAGCCGCTGAAACCCATGGCTTTAGGGCAAAAATGAAGTTATTTCGCTTCAACTACCTTTAAAAAGCACAGACATTCCGAATTACATGCAGTTCTACTGCAGGAGACATGGATGTAATGTTTATACCCATCTGTGAACCTATCTAATCATGCCCTGGTGCAAAGATGTATAGATTCAGTTAAGAAATGATTGGTTTCTCTCTTTTCTTTTCATGTCTTCAGTTCCACTAGTAGTTACTACTTACAGGCTTCCTTGTGTCTCACACAACAGGTTTTTCCCCCTCTTAAATGAGAGTTATCCTCAGACTGTGCTTTCAATCCGGATGTTAGCCCCTAAAGCTTTGCTGCTATAAATTCGTGTCCAAGTCTGCCTTCGTAATTGAACATGCTTTAGTTCTAAAATCTAAGTGAGTTAAGTGATTTTGATGTCGTTGCCCAAGATTTTTGGTTTTGTTTTTCATAACTCCACATTTCCAGGTTTGAGGACCACTGTACAAGTTCCCTAAACAAGCCATCTCCACCAGGGCTGAGATTTAAGTAGGTATCGATGAGCAAACCCAGACGCCAGCAAGCAATTCTTTGTTACAACTATATTCAGCTGCACATTTTTTTAAAATGGTTTTGAAACTTCCTGACAAACAATTTCATTCACAACATAAGAAATAATGTAATCATGACACATAGCAAAGACAAAGTATAAATATTTCCCTTACCTGGATCATGGAAAGGCACCAACGCAAAGTTGAAAAGAGGTCTCTTAGGTCTTTTCAAAGATGTCTCCAAAATTTTGGAAGCCCCTTCAATCACCTGAACTAAATCATCATACATAGAACCAGTCACATCAAACACAAAAGCCAACGTGGAGGCCCCCTCGGGAATTTCCTCAGCTCTGATCTCTGACTGGGGGCTCGCATCTTGAGCTAGGGAAGAATAAAGAAGAGCAAACAGAAATACTGTATGGACAACTTCCCTGGAAATCATTTTCTTTTTTTTTTTCCACTTCTTTTCCCCCTGAGCGCCTAAGCACTGTGCTTAGTCCTCCTCAACAACAGGCAGGGGGTTTCCTCTCAAAGTAACTCATCAGACTCTTGGAATCTCTGAACTAGCAAAAAGTTTGGCGCTGAGAATCGAGGGGACAAGCACCAAACTCGAATCCCTCCAGGGGCTGGGCAGGGCAGGGATGCGGCAGCTTTTGTCTGGATGCGGCTTCCTCCTGGACGGCTATCTGCCCGCGGGCCCTGGACAGCCTGTGGCGGAGTGCTGGCGGCGCGCCGGGTCCATGCCCCGGGGGCAACTCTGAGCCTGCGGCGCCGCGGCCCGAGTCCCGCTGCCCTCGCCGCCGCCGCTGCTCTCCGCCTGGGCCGGCGACTGAGGTTCCCAACTTTCCACTGTTTGCAGCTCACGAGCGACGAGGGGAAGCCTGTCTCGGCCTCGCCTCCTGATTGGCCAGTTGCCGTCCTCCCTCCTTTGCTCTGGAGGCCCCCCTGGAGGGTGACTTTTCCCTCAACTGATTGTATGGTCAATTCAGTACCAGGGAAGCGCTTACAGTGTCAGCTCGGTTCCCACCGGCACCGTTCCTAACCTGCAAAACCCTAGTGTAAACAATGGCTTTCAAGAATGTGTGGCAAAGACCCAAACCGAGGGACACCACACTAGCACAAAGGGAATTTTGTTTTTCTATCGTGTACAATGCAGCTTCGGACACCTCTCCTAATTCCCCACAGAAGTCAAGACGCCCCAGCCCAGCCTCCCACCTCTCAGCCCACAACTCGGCCCAGCCAGGAGGGGGAGCTGGAAAATTCTCTCAGCTGGGAGGCAGCCACACTATGGCTCTTTGATCTCCTCAGAGACCGTGGACTGCGAAGAAGGGAGGGAGGAGAAGGCTGTAGGGGCAAGACGCCCAGGAAGAGGAAAGGGGCTGCTGAGGGAAATGAGAGACAAGAACTGGGTAGTCACTAATTGTAGGGGGGAATGTGAATACAGGATGGAAAGCCCCGTAGAAAGGACAAGGAGGAGGGGCGGGAGAGGTGTGGGGAAAGAGTGAGACATTGCATTCATACAAAGAGAAAATTGATTGTTTAATTGTATTACGAAGATTCACATTTGCTGAGCAGTTTGAATCCTACACGCAGCATAGTAAGGCAGAATAATATCCCCGTTTCAAATTTCCTCCCCCGGAACAGTCATGTCTCAGGTCTCAGCCAAAGATCCATTAGAAAGGTGCTCCCCTCTATGGCATTTTCTTGCCAGTCAAGAAGGAAACCTCACCCTGGAAGAGAGGCCAACGTTTTTCCGTGTTGTGATTGCTATATACATTACAGTACTAATAACAGAGATAATAGGATAAGCAAAGAAAGTCTACCATGAACTAAGGATTCTTTGTGTCATTTGAATAAAAACGCATTTCCTTCCTGGAAAAGGAGTTGTCCAGATCCCAGCATTTAAAGAGGGGCAAATAGGCATCCTGACCTCTGTTTGGATGTATATTAGACCGCCCACCCGACGGGGACGCAGCCTGCGAAAGAGTCAGCTCCCACTAACTTTTTGTAGTCTACAACTGTCGCCTCTTTTCAGCCCCAGCGGCTGTGGAACCCGAGTTTATGATACCGATAAGTCATGTCACTTAAAGGAAGCAGACAGGCCATTTGGGCTGAGTGGGAATATGAGAGGAAAGGGGGAAGGTACTTCCTTTCCAAGCAGTATTTAGAGAATGCTGTTTGAGTCTCCCATTCTGTTGTTTATTTAAAAAGGATTTCATTCTAAGTCCCAGAGACCTGAGCTATTCCAGGTGCTCAAGGGAGGCCACAGAGCCTAGTGATTAAGAGTTCTGGGTCAGATACCCTGGGTTCAAAGCCCAGCTGTGACATTTAACTGTGTGACCTTCAGAAGGTTACCAAACTTTTTCAGACCTGTGTTTACTCAACTGTAAATGGGAATAATGATAGCTTCCACCTATTAAGGATTAAATGATCTATAAGTGGTCCGTGTGCACTTGAAAAGAATGCTATTGGGTGGAATGTTCTGTAAATGTTAATTAGGTCTAGTTGTTTAATAATGTTCCAATCTTCTATACCCTTAGTGATTTCTGCCTATTTGTTCTATCAGTTGTTGAGAGTGGTATTGAAATCTCTGATAATTGCGGATTTGTGTATTTCTTCTTGCAGTTCTATAAGTCTTAGCTCATGTATTTGAAGCTCTGTGGTTAGTTACATAAGCATTTAGGATTATTATGTCCTCTTGATGAATTGATGCCTTTATCATTATGAAGTTGCCTTCATTGTCCCTGGTGGTATTCTTTGTTCCAAAATATACTTTGTCTGATATTAACACTCCAACTTTCTTTTGATTAGTGTTGCATGCTGTATCATTTTCCATCCTTTCACCTTTATTTTTTTCTTTGTATTTAAAGTATATTTTAGGTAGTCACCCTAAAATTGGGTCTTACTTTTTCATCCAGTCTAATAATCTCTGCCTGTTAATTTGTGTGCTTAGATGTTTTACACTCAATGCGATTATGGATATGGTTGAGTTTAAATCTGCCATCATGATATGTGTTTTCTATTTGTCCCATCTATTCTTTGTTCCTTTTTCTTGCCTTCTTTTTGAATATTTTTTATGGTTCCATTTTATTTCCATTGCTAGTTTATTAGCTAAGACTCTTTATTTTAGTGGTTGCTTTACAGTTTATAGTATACATATTTACCAGCCTTTCTTCATGCAGTGTTATACTACTTCATGTATAAGAACCTTAAGACTAGTATACATCCATTTCTCCCCTCCTGACTTTTTACTACTTTTGTCATCCATTTTTATTGCATATTACTATATTTTAAATCCCATATTACATTGATTTTTTTTGCATAAGGAGTCAGTTATCTTTTACAGAGATCTAAATAAGAAGAATTTAGCATATTTACCCATGTAGTTATCATTTTTTGTGCTGTTCATTTCTTTGTGTAGATCCAGATTTCCAGCTGATACCATTTTCCTCCTCCCTGAGAGACTTTCTTTAATAATTCCAGTAATGCAGTTCTACTAGAGACAAATTATTTCACTTTTGTATGTTTGGAAAAGTTTTATTTCACTTTGTTTTCAAAGATTTTTTTTCTTTTTTTTTTTCTTTTATCTTTTTTTGAAAAATTTTTTTTTTTCTTTTTTTTTTTT
>NW_016813373.1:4571716-4607373 GCF_001698545.2 Rhinopithecus bieti | reverse complement strand
GCGGAGTAAAGAATTCTAGGTAGACAAGTTTTGTCTTTGTTTTGTTTTAGTATTTCCATTTGTCTTCTTGCTTGTATTGTTTCCAATAAAAATAAAATCTCTATCATCTTTGTACTTACTTGTTCTATATAAACAACGTCTCTTTTCTCTTGATGTTAAAAGTTTTTTTATTGTTACTGTTTTTGAGCAATTTGATTATGATGTGTAATTGATGTGGCTCCCCTCATATTTCTTGTACTTCTTCCATCTGTTTTCATCAAATTTGGACATTTGAGGCCATTATTTTTTCTGTCTTCAACCTCCTTTCCTTTAGGGGCCCCAACTACACATATATGAAGCTACTTAAAGTTCTTCCACAGTGCACTGATGCTCTGTTCATTTTGTTTTTAAATATTGTTTTCTTTTATCACTATGCTTCATTTTTTATAGTTTCCATAACTATTTCTTCAAGTTCGTTAACCTTTACTTCTCCACTATCTAATCCGCCAATTGCCTCATCCAATATATTTTTCATCTCAGGCATTGTAGTTTTCAACTCTAGAAGTTTAATTTGGATCTTTTTTATGTATTCCTTTTCTCCCTTTAAGTGTATAAATAGATAGAACACAGTCATAATAACTTTAATGTGTGCATTTGATAATTTTAATATCTGTGTCAGTTCTGGATCAGTTTCAATTGGTCAGTACTCGTACTTGTTATGGATTGTATTTTCTTGTCTTTTCAGGCCTCATAATCCTTGACTACCTATCAGACATAGTGAATTTAACCTTGTTAGGATAACAAGGATATCTTTGTATTCCTATCAATATGCTTGAGCTTTATTCTGGGACAGAATTAAGTTGCTTAGAAACAGTTTGATCCTTTTAGGGTTTGCTTTTAAAATTTGTTAGGTGAAACCAAAGCAGTATTCAGTCTACGCCTAAGTATTTCCACTACTGAGAAAAGACCTTTCTGTATACTCTGCCAAGTACTCTATGAATCATGGGGTTTTCTAGTCTGACTAGAGATGGTTTGGAGTGTGACCCCAGGGTACAGGCATGAGGGGTAGAGATAATGAAGTAAGGAAGAAAGGATAGCCAATATAATAGTACATTATCAAGTTGATTGCTTGTAGGTCTTTCGTAGCTTCACTACCATCAAGTGGGTGATAGCACTCATGAATGTATTTAAAATCCACAAGGCGCCATAGTTGGGAAAGAAAAAAGGAACATCCAATACCTAAAAGGCATTTTTACGTGCATATGTATATATGTAGAAATAGACCTATATCTTCCATAATCTCCAATCCATCTCTTAAGTCTCATATATTGATGAATGTATGACTTGGGACACAGGAGGGTCTCTTATTCCTTTTCAATAAAGTTTAGTCTTATATTAAAATGTAGTTTTCTGGGACAAAGTAGTCCCTGGACGGAAATCTTACTTACACTTTAGAATAAATGCACCCCTGAAATTAGATTTTGACAAGCAGTCAGCTGAGAATACCAAGAATATAAATCAAGAGAACATGATTCAGTTAGGAAAAGGGCCCAGACCAGGATGAGAATAGGAGGGGTTGGGATAAAAGAGCAGGAGGGGTTGGGATAAAAAACAACAATAGTGAAGCTTAAGTGAAAGTATTACTCAGGAATAACAATATATGAAGTGGTGAATAACAAGTATCCAATAAACTAAACTAATCCAAGTAATTATTGGGTATTATCCAATATTACCCCTTATTTGACAGATAGAGTAATTAAAATCCATAAAAATGGCATAGTTAATAACCTGAACCCTCTATTGTCTCTTAACGCCAAACTGTACTCAGTTGTTTACTTATTCATTCCTCAAGAAATTTCTGGAATACCTGTTATTTAGCCAGGGATTATACTATGTACTAGAGAGAGAAAACTCAGTCCCTGCCCTCAAGGCACTTACAGTCTTGTAGGTCTCAGCAAACAGCTTAAGAAAGTCCTGAAAAATTAAACCTAGCATTCTTAGGAAGCAAATAGGGCAGGCATCTCTCTCAGGAAAGGCAAATCAGGGAAGGTGTTCCAGAAAGTATGGCATCTCAAGTAAGTGTAGAATATGTAGAAACTTACCAGGCCTCAGTTGGGCTTGGGAGTGAAGGGACATGGCCCATTTATAGAACTGCAGGTAAGGTTCAAGTGTGGAGAAAGTACAAAAGGGAGCCAAGCATAGATCATGTGCAGCCTTGATACCAGTTGTAAAGGCTTGGATTATATCCTAAAGACACCAAAGGACTTTAAGCTGAAGAGTAAAAAGAGTTATACATTACAAAACCACTGGATGTGTGAGAGATGGAATAAGGGAAATAAATTGGAAAAAAAAGAACAAAAATAGGAGTAGGTTGCAATAATAATATTGATGACATTCTTCATCTAAGGAAACTGAGACTTGGAGAGTTAAGCAATTTGCCTAAATTCTATGCTAGCAAGCAGTAGAGCCAAGATTTGAACCCAAGCAATCTCACTCCAGAGCCTCTGCTGTTCACTGCTTTGCAAAGCAGCCTTCTAGCTATAAGTACAAGGAGGTGAACTAAAATAATAGTAATGGATAATGCAAGGAGTGACAAGAATTCAAGATCAACATGATTTGGTAATTTTCAGTTGCTTTTTATGAAAAGAGCTGCATAGGTAGCTCCAAAGAAGGACAAATCAAAAATACTCTTTAAAGGCTATGGGGACAGAGACAGGGAGAAAAGAGAAAAGTAAAAGACCTTTTCAGTTTATCAGGAACTGATACCTACCCTTAGAAGTCCTAAGAGGGAGGGAATGAAAGCAGAGAAGGGAGTTACCTCTTCTAAAGTTTACATACACAATGGTGGACTTTGCAGCAACATGTAGCAGATTATGGGACATTTCTAGTTTCACGATAACAATCACCGAATTATTCTCAAAAGTCTCCTTACATAGATTCTCATCATTAATGTTATATTGGATGGTAGGGATGGGGGAATGAGGCAAAGGAAAAGGTAACATTGTTTTTTTCTGTAGTTCAGCACATTTCCAATAATGTCATTGCTAAAATCCTGTCTCGAATTCAGTTTTCTCCCTCGAAATTCTTCTACCTGCTCTGGAGAAGATAAGACTGTGCTTACTGTTTAAATATTTTAAGTGATTGTTTAATTGGAAGCATTCATCACACTGGGCCTGATAAAGCCTAGTTCAGAAAAACTTTGAATTAATAAGGGTTGTGAAGATGATTGCTATAAAGCAGTATGCAAAAACACTACTATAAAGCAGTATGCAAAAACTGCCTCCTGCAAATCACTAAATGGTTTGATGTTATTCTCAATGATCCTTCCCAAAATGTCTTGTTCTCTAGGTAATGAGACCCACCGTTATTTTATGTTTGCTTTAGTATATTTCTACAGGGCAAGTAACTTGCTATTGCCATTGACTTTAAAGTACAGTACTTTTGCACCAACCATAATGGTTATACTTGGCAATTCTATGACACTTTAAAAAAAAAAGAAAGATTATTTGTTCTTCTCTTTTCTCCTTTAAGAAGGCAATAAAAGGACAGAAAGTCATCATGTTATAACTGGAAAACTAATCACATAGAATATTCTCTTATACTAATCAAGTTTAAGTCTGGAATTAGTTTATATAAAACAGATGTTTACATTCTTATTCTCCTTTGGTACTAAAGAGAAAAAAAGCACAGAATAACTCTCATGGCATACTTTGGGGAATGTAATACTCAGCCTCTACTTTTTTTTAATGAAGCCAGGAAGCCTTTGGTCAGCTAGGCGAACAAGCAGAAGAGGGAAAAGCACCAAGGGCCCAGTCTTTTACTCCTTATATAGGCAACATTTCCATCATAAAACAGGAAGTATGCTGCCTCAGAAGAGAAAACTGGCTCACAACAAATCCAAAAGGACATAGAAAACATGGGTCTGGTAGCTTATCCAAAAGGAGCTGCTCTTTAGGCTCAGCTGGGGCCCTAGTTTTCTAAGACTTGTGATTCTGATTTGTTTATCAGTTGTGGTCCTCTCTACAAGGACCTCAGCTCTCCATCCCAGCATACATACCCCCAAATAAAGATTAAGACTTTCAGGCTATCCTCATACTACTTGAGGAAAAGTCTTGTAAACCCTAACTAAATGCTTAATGAGGAATAGAGACTAGAACCAAAAATATCTCTGCTTCATTTTATGAAACAAAGATAGAAGAAATGAAAATTTATTCTCAATGATCCCTTCTTGAGATGTCCTCTCAAACTTCCCCATTACTCTCACAGGTAGCTACTATCTCCATAAAGTCAGGGCCCAAGCAACTCTCATACCCAGTCTCTTCTGCTCCTTTACCCCAATTCAAAAGCTGGAAAAAATTTTAAAGATCGTTCTTCTACTCTAGGATCTTATACAGAGAGAAAACTGAGGCCCAGAGGATGACTTGTCTAAGATCTCACAAAAAAAATTTGAGACAGTGCAGAAGTATATTTTGAGCTTTTGAATGATCACTCTTGCACCTTACCAGATATGTATGATATATATATTTTTTGATACAGAGTCTCACTCTGTTGCCCAGGCTGGAGTGCAGTGGCATTATCTTGGCTCACTGCAACCATCTCCCAGGTTCAAGTGATTCTCCTGCCTCAGCCTCCCAAGTAGCTGGGACTACAGGCGTATGCCACCATGCCCAGCTAATTTTTGTATTTTTAGTAGAGATGGGGTTTCACCATGTTGGCCAGGTCAGTCTCAAATACCTGACCTCAAGTAATTGGCCCACCTCAGCCTCCCAAAGTGCTGGAATTATAGGCGTGAGCCACCACACCCAGCCTTAAGTGCTTTATATGTATTAACGCACTATCCCCTTTAATTCTCATTTCAAAACTATAAGATAGTTAATAGAATGATCCCCATTTCATAGAAGGGGAAATTAAAGATGAAATTAACACGAAGAGGTTAAGTCATCTGTTCAAGTTCTCACAGCTCATTCTTCTCCCTTTCACTTTTATTCTCCTTCTTTTGCCTTTAGTCTACATTTTCCCTATGACTTTACGGTAAAATTGAAAATTTTTAAACTTTGAAATATACAATTACTTTATAGTATATTGCAAACTTTCATCATTAATATGATATATACATTATAATTATATTGATCTTTTCAGAAAAAAAAAAACACAGAGTTTTGGGTTCTTCTGCTTTGTGAATTATCCATGAGGCATTATTTGTTTTGAATGAGCTTTTCCTGCTCATGAGTATTTTCTGAGCTTTCTCTCTTATTTACAAATTCAAAGTAATTTCATAATTTTCCTCCAATGCCATGAACTCCTTGGAAATAAGGGCTGTGTTTTATTCATTTTTATAAACACATAGTGTTTTATTCATTTTTATACAGTAGGAATTCAATAATGTTTCTTTGATGAGTTGCTAAATTCATTATGATTAATAATGATAACCATAACTGCCATCTGAGTACTTTAAGCATATTTTGTGTGTGTGTGTGTGTGTGTGTGTACACACACATATATACATACATACATATATGTTTTCAGATGCAGGATCTTGCTGTATTTCCCAGGCTGGTCTCAAACTCCTTGGCTCAAGTAACCCTTCCACCTCAGCCCCAACTCCCCCTACCCCCCATAGCAAGGCATGCGTCTCCATGCACAACAACTTTAAGTATATTCTTAGCACATGAGTGAACTCATGAACACATTTAATATTCATAACGACCTTGTAAGATAAGTATTCCTACAACCATCTCAAAGATAAGCAAACTAAATTCAGAATGACAAGCAATTTATCCAAGATCACTTCCATGGCATGTAGTACAGTCAGCCAGGAGTAAAACTCAGGTCTTGGAGGACTCTTTCTAATACACTCTATTGCCACCATGCAAAATAATTTTATTATTAGCCTAAATATGATATTCCTAGTAAAATAAATGTTCTGTAGAGAAAGGTAATCATTCTAAGTCCAAAATCATTGTTTAAATCATTTTGTTTAGGTGAAACATCATTACTTACTTCCAGATAGGTAACAAAAGAAGTGAGGACAATTTAGCAGAATGTAGTTTTAAAAATATCATAAAAGCTTTTTTAAAAAAACATAGTATGAAGTTGTGAATATCTAGTCACTCATCTGCTTATGAAAAGGAAACATCCATTCATGCCTATGACCAGATTCCATTAAACATAAGGAGCTTGAAAAAGGGGCAGATCAATATTCTAACATGGATTTACTTGATGTTGAAGAATATGAAAAGATATTAGAGTACAGGTTGGGTAGTAGGTATAATCTATTCTTTTTTTCTCCTTTTTCAGATCTCCTTCTCGTATCTTCAAAGTAGGGATTTTCCTAGGCAAAGGCTTTAATTATACATGGTAAAATCCCAGAATTCAGAGAGGAAAAGAATTTTGAAAATCCGAAAACACCTACTATTCTAGACAACTAGATAATCCATCCTAGTTTTAAGGAACAGTCACCAATTTCTCTTCTTATCTTACATTCTAGCATTCAGTAACTCTCTATCGCACAATGTTTTCCCTCATATTTCTTCTAATGCAATTTTAGCCTCTTTCTTCTTGTTCTGTTTACAGAAAAACTAGAGCCAGTCACAATCTTTCACATACTTTTTTTCCTTACCAATTAATGAAAGAAGAAAAGTTTTGGCTTCAATAATAATAAACTGTGTCCAGGCCTTCTGTCTTTACTTAAAAAATAGCTTAGTCCATTTAAATCATACTAATCAGAAGGCAGTAAATAATTCCAGGTTGCTCTGGAGAAATAGTAGAATGCATCATAAACACCAGTCTTCTTTCTTTCTTTCTTTCCTTTTTATTTTCAGCCTACACTGAGTTAAAAATATATATATTTTTTTAAGTAACAAGTCCCCAGAAGGCTACAGTGATCCTTTGGTGATGGAGTAGAATTGGTCACATCAGCATGAACTCATGTTTGACTTAATGCAGAATAACATGAGTATATATTAATAAATACTCACAGATATATGTATATATATTAGCATACACATGTATATTCTTGCTCTGTCAGCTGAGATGGCCTAAAATTAATGACATCTCAATAGCAATGAGCACAATTAGTGCCCAAATATTGATTTTTCTTTTTACCAGCTTGACTTCAAAATACATCAAATACTGATTTCTAATGCCAATTTCCCATAAAAGAAACCAGGATTCTTTGCAGAAATTCCTAGATTCTAAGACTAGGACAAGGAATATATAAGATGAGCATCTTATTGTGGCCGGAAATGAAGGAAATGCAAAACATAAAAATGTAAAACACACATGCACACAATGGTGGGATATGTTAGATACAGGTGCCAGTTAAAAGAATACCCAGTGAACAGAGCTGTAACAATTTAAGCAACAAAATAAATAAAATAATATTAAATTAAAACTCAAAATATAAAATAAATATGCTGAGTCCATAAGGATATAAGTTGAGTAAATAAATAAAGGAATATAGACAAACCTCCCAAGCAAAAGAATTCAAAATAGTATATATCATACTCCCACTTCAATGAGATGGAGGATGTGTGGGCTGCACATGATGTCTTGCTCCCAAAGAATACAGTGAAAGAAAGGTAGAAAATAACTTTACAGAGGAGAAACCTGTCAAACACTACCTCCACCAGATGAGCAAGTTTAACAACAGGGATAAGTCATGTCAATAGCATGTACTCTTGATATAATGTGATGAGAATAGCATCTGTGGCCTTCCTTTCAGGAATCCCCCCAAGATTTCTTGTCATAATCTAGAGAAGCCTAATGTGTAATGTATCCTGGATAGAATATTGGAACAGAAAAGGTATAGCTGAGGAAACATGAATAAAGTATGGAGTTTAGTTGATGATAATGTTTAATACTGGTTCATTAGTTATAACAAATGTACCATACCAATATAAGATGTTAGCCATACTAGAAACTGGGTGTAGCATATATGGTAGCTCTCTGATCTATCTTCATAACTTTTTTATAAACCTGAAACTATTGTAAAGTTCAAGTTTATGTACAATTAAATAAATAAGTTGTAAAAAGTAGCTACCAAATCATTTTTAAAGAGGCATGAATATGATCATATCAAGAAATACAAATTATTTTTATTAGTCATTTGTCATCTACACAATGAAGTGAATTAAGTAATCCATCAAAATTTATGTCAACCTAAATAGCAGACAGAAAGAGGCTCTCTAAAAGAAAATAATATTGGCTGGGCGCGGTGGCTCAAGCCTGTAATCCCAGCACTTTTGGGAGGCCCGAGACGGGCGGATCACAAGGTCAGGAGATCGGAAACCATCCCTGGCTAATACGGTGAAACCCCGTCTCTACTAGAATTACAAAAAAAACTAGCCGGCGACAGGCGGGCAACCTGTAGTCCCAGCTACTTGGAGGCGGAGGCAGGAGATATTGGCGTAACCTGGGGGCGGGAGCTTGCAGTGAACTGAGTCCCGGCCCCTACCGCACTCCAGCCCGGGCAACAGAGCCAGACTCCGTCCTCAAAAAAAAAAAAAAAAAAAGAAAAAAGAAAATAATATTTATTCAAGAATAGGGCATTGCAGTGGGAATAGGCATGTCATAATAAATATGTGTGTATTCAGGGTGTATTCAGGGAGGTAAAGGAAGACAAATATTTTTAAAGGAAAAATGAAGAGAACTACATAATTTTTGAGGCAATTATTCTTGCTGCAAAGATCAATAAATAACTAGGGTATCATCAGTTCAAGACTGGACAGGCAGTTAATGGGCAGATGTCCTCAAGGAAGAATTTTTTTTGTGTGTAAGGCTATTATGGCCTTTTGCAAGGTTGAACTTTTTGCAGTCTTTTGTGATAGTTTTTTTTAATCTGGCATTTGTGCATGAGAACCCTCCCTTCATAAGCTTCCGTGGCTCTATTTGTCAGGGCTTTTGAAAACACAAGTGACTCCATTTTGATTCTGATAACTTTCACATTCATAAGTGTATTTTACCCTTGGAATAAAGTCTTACACTTAGAAGACAAAACATCTAAAAGAAATTCTGTCAGTCCTATGGGAAATCAAACTACTAAAGGCACTACATAGCATAAATAAACATTGGAAATGTGCCCTAAAACAATAATGCTGTTGTTGCTTATGGCCATACAGCAAATTATTGCCACTAAGTCAAGGCTTCAAAAGGATAGCATTAAATCACTGAAACACTGGGAGTAGAAGAGATTCATACTTTTTTCAAAAAATTTATCTATTAACATAATAAATTGCAACTGCTTTAATCAGAAGAGTTTGCTAACGAGGCTAAAGTCATTAAAATGTGGATCACTTAGTTTGATTACATTTGATGACAAACTCCAGCTCAATACTAGCTTGTTGCCTTGCAGCTGTTAGTCAATGCGGAACAAGAGTGTGCCTACATCACCATAAACCCAAACATTCCCACCCAAAATTACCTAAACAGAATGCGTTACTGACGGTAGATCAGGTTGTTATTTTCTTATGGAACTTGACCTTATTAACCCAGGCAAAGAATCTTGAGCAGAGCAAAGAAAGTGCTACTCTAAATGACTCTGATGGGAAAACTGCCGAGATTTGATGGGCAAATTTCAGAAAAATCCTTCCACTCACACTGCAGCTAATCCCACATCTTCCAGTAGAGAATTTGCAGTACTACATTTAAGGCATCTCTGCAAATTTCTTTTCCTGCGACTTTTAGTCTGGCCAAAAACCTAAACATCAAGAGTACACAGAAGAAGGTTTCTTCCCACTAGGCCTGTAGTTTTTGCCTTAAGGTGGAGTTTCTAAAAACAAATGTATAATGAATTATTGGAAACATAAGACTCATTCAGTCATCCCCAAAGTCCATTCCCTCATGTTAAATATTTATCTATATGGTGAAACAGAGTATAGATTTAGAAATGCATTTAACATGTTGAAACAAAAATCTGGCATAATGCCAACTAATTCAAACTGCCAACATAGTTGCTAATATCCTATGTAGGTGAAATAATAATAACTACATACCAAAATTGAGAAAATAAGATACATAGATACTGAGCAGACACATATTGACTCACTCACAATTTATATTGTATCTCTCCTTTTAATTCAGCCTAAAAATATCAATTTGAGTCTTTCTGACTTTAGTTCTGTCAAGTGGCTTGTTTAACTCAATCAGCACTTGACAAATAATATTTTAATTTCCATAATCTTACTTTTCATAAATGCAGTCTAGCCAAATATCCTTACCAATATTAAGTAAGCCTTGGAACTCTCCTATGGAAAGTTCAGCAATAGCTTTCATCTTTTACTAATCTAAGCTATGGTGATTAAATTCATTGATTTAAGGTTACTCTAAAATTGCTGGAAAGACCAAAAATCACTTTCCAAAGTGCTATCTGAAACATTCAAAGAAGGCATGCACAGAAATGATTGCATTCTAAATGAGAGGGGAGTGTGAGAAGTTTTCATCCCACCCTTGGCCTCCACCCAACCCCATACACACATATCTATTGGATCAGCATTTATTTACTTATAAGTTATTCAATGAATAGTCACTGAAAACTTTCTGTGTGCTGGAGAACAGGGAAATACCATAAAGAGATGGTAACCCTCCAGGTGAATTATAACCAGCAAATGTCTAGAGTTTTCATAGCAATGAAAATAAATAAGCTTAATATTTATCAGAGATGTTGGAATTCTAATACTCAACACCATGTTTTATCTTCACTTCTACTATGTTCCTGCTCGTATCTGCCAGAAACAAAAATACTTTATAGCCTAAGATTTCTACCAAATAGCTATTTTATACTTAACGGTTTAAAATCAGTGGAGGTATTAGGAGTGTGAAAACTAATATTGCCCTCTGCTGGCAGATTCCTCAAATAGAAAGCGCTGTGTTTTGCTATTTGTAGCTTATTCCTCATTCTTTTGTGGTACATTTTAACATTAAGAGATTAGAGTTTGCTTCTTGTAAGTAACATTTGGAATTTCTTCTGAAACAAAGTCCAAAATGTCTGGGAAATGGAGATAAATATCTCATTAGCAACAACCAAAATAAATACTTTAAAAAATATAGCTCTACCCACGTGATGTAAAGGCATTGTCTCACAGCACAGCAGTTTAAAATTCAGGGATATCTTAATATCATTTAATTGAATCTGAATCTAATTCTCCAAGATTCTCCAGGCTTCTACAAACTAGATAGCTCTGAAATTTTTAAGTAGTCCTTATCAGAGCATATAATAGACAATTATGCCTCTCTCTCTCTTTTTTTTTTTTTTTTTTTTTTGTTTTTTTTAACCATTGTGGTATATGAATTCATTCCAGTTAAAGTCTCAGATGTGGCATGAAATTTGGGGACATGACTATCCCAGGATATTTGATAAACTCTCAGTTTGAAAGGCTTTATGAATAAAGCTCCTTGCTAATTAAAAAGATTTGAATCATGGTTGGGAGTTGCTTCTATCATTATGTATTATTCTATCATAATGTAATTATCATTATCAAAGAGTTTCTCTTTGCTGGTAAATATAGATGGATAGAGAAGCTTTGATCTTAAACTCCTTGAGAGTGAGTGCTCTCTTATTCTTTGTATACCTAATACTTAGCAGTGCCCTGTATATAATACATATTTAAGGAAAGCTTATTGAGTGGATAAATGAAGTGGTCTATTCCATTCACCATGCTTAATTAGATTAAGCCTATTTCCCAATAAAATGCTTAGGGTAGAATGCAGTATGGTATGGTAGGAAGAGCAGATGCTTTTGAGTGAGACAGATAGATTTAAATCCTAGCTTTGATACCCAGCTGTGTGAAAGGAAAGCCACCTAATCTCTCTGAACTGCAGCTTTCTTCTTGTGTTGTTGTACAAATTATGTAAGATAAAATATGTAAAGTATTTGAGAATGTGCCTGGCACATAATGAGTATTGAAACATTTAATTCTCTTTCCTTTCCTTTCAGGTACATTGCTAATTTCTTTCTTTTCAATCAGTACTACAGAACAAAATTGGCTCAGATCCATTTTGAGAAGAAAGAATTTGTGGTAGTTACACTATTTGTTCAAATTTTCAAACCTGTTTTTCCCCCACCAGAAAATATACGTCCAAGCTCCCATATTTTGCCTGCTTTAAAAGAGCTTCTATTGACTTCAGAAAAGGTTACCAACACTAGGAAAAGAAGTAGGGGAATTTACTTTATTTACCATCATTTTCCAATTAAGTAAAAGTGGAAAATTACAACACTTTCCATTAGATTAATGATTCACAGACTTCAAAACACTGATCTATATTCTCTCACTGCAAGCTCACATTAGCCCCCACTTTCCTTAAAGCTAAGGAAACTGAGGGAGGAAAAAAGGGGAGCTGCCAAATGTACAGAATAAAACCAGACACCGTGAGTTCTGACTTGTCCAGGGATCTTTCCCGACCCCACCCTAGGATGCACTGCATCCCGTGTTCTCCTTGGGAACTGTCATTACATGCTCACTAGTGCTCTCTGCCCTCCACTTTGGACGTTGCATCTTGGAAGCAAGCCCTCTCCTGTTGCCAATGGGATTGTGGTCTACCAGTTAAAGGAGACAACCAAGTCATGAGTAGTGGAGTTCATTTTTTTGCTTTCTCAGTGACTCACAATAAGACATGTGGTGAGTTGTTCAGAATTAACTACTTTTCCAAGGTTTTACAAAGACTAAATGCCCATGGTGGTATTTTTAACAATTCTGGTGAAGTTCTCAGTTTATTTTCAACATTAAGGATGCTACAGCAAGTGTTATTGGAATGGAAAAATTGAAGCTCTCATCTATAAGGGTAAGACTCACAGTCTCCATTAGAAACAGCTGTGACCGTAAGTTTTTTTCTGTGATGCGTTTATTGACATTCTTGTTGTGTTGCCAGTGCTAGCTGGTGGCCAGCTGTTCCTATCATATTTTAATTAAAGAAGCTCCCACACCATCAAGAAATGATCTGTGTAAAGATGTGTAATACCTATCTGCTGTTTTTCCTGTCTAGACCTTAAACACATGTGTAGACATTAACAATAGAATTCATTCTTACCCTTGCCATCCCACATCCCCCACAAAAGTGTTATTAATTTGGGATCCCTGTACCTTTAAGGGAAATTTATCCCCCTGAAACTTATGTAAAATTATAGAGGTATATTCTTATGAAGAGAAGGTTCACACTTTCAACAGATTCTCACATGAATTCACTCAGAAAGGGGGTAAAGAAAATTGACTGTAGACAGGTACCCATTTAGATCAATTTTCAGTGGAAATAAATGAATAATTGTTTCTTATCTTAAAAATCTCAACAATGGAAGACTTCTAGAGGTAAGCTAAAGACTAAACAAAGTAGAAATAAAACATGGGGAAGAGAAGTACAAATAGTAGCAGGCAACAGATGACAAACTGCTTGAAAAGAGACGGTTATAAAACAGAAAATATACTACTATCATATTAGTGAACATTTCACCTACTAACAATAAGTATATGGATGGACTCCTAGAAGAGGCTTTTAGGGAAGCAATAGTCAGGAAGCAATGGTCATCTTTAAGTTTATAAGCTCATGCTGTGTCCAAAAAGAAAGTACAGTAGTGATTTAATTTTAATAAATAATAATTTATAAATGAACTGATTATAATTTGCCTTCTCTACTACTTTTCTTACTTCACCTTCCCATTGGCCAATTAAAGCAGCCACTTGAGAGCCATTGTCCATCTCCCTTCTCCAGCATAGCACAGAGAGAGAGAAATAGCATCACAGAAAGTCTGAATTTGCTTTATCATGCCCAACACCAAAACAGCACATTGTATTGGCCAAAATCACTAATGCTGTTCCCCAAAATTGTCTTCAATCACAGAATTTAATAAGAAATCTCATTTAAGCTCCTACCCAAGCCTCCCTCTAATTATACAAGGCATCCTACTGCCACCTTTATCCTTTCCCCTTCTTCAGCGCTTCTCCGTCCTCTGCCTCTGTTCCTCGCACTTGCCCAAGCTCTTCTCCCACAAAAACAGAGAAAAATAATAATACTAAGAGTATACCTTTTCTGGGGGTAAAGAAGTCAGTCCGGGGCTAACTTACATAGTAACTGAAGAAATATTCTTGAATGTGTGGCAATAATGTTTACAACCTCATCATTTCTACCTTCTTTATATGACTTGTGTTTCTTTTTTCTTGCGCGCCGGGCGCAGTGGCTCAAGCCTGTAATCCCAGCACTTTGGGAGGCCGAGACGGGCGGATCACGAGGTCAGGAGATCGAGACCATCCTGGCTAACACGGTGAAACCCCGTCTCTACTAAAAAAAATACAAAAAACTAGCCGGGCGAGGTGGCAGGCGCCTGTAGTCCCAGCTACTCGGGAGGCTGAGGCAGGAGAATGGCGTGAACCCGGGAGGCGGAGCTTGCAGTGAGCTGAGATCCGGCCACTGCACTCCAGCCTGGGCGACAGAGCGAGACTCCGTCTCAAAAAAAAAAAAAAAAAAAAAAGAATCTCTCTAAGAATTCTCCTCTAAGAAGCCCTAAGGAAAACAACCCTGTCACTCAAGCCATCCCAAATCTAAGGCATCTTACCACCTTCAATTTGGCTAATAATAAATTATCTGAGAAGAGAAACAACAGGGCCCAGCATGGTGGCTCACACCTGTAATCCCAGCATTTTGGGATGCCATTGAGGTCAGATCGCTTGAGCCCAGGAGTTTGAGACCAGCCTGGACAACATGGTGAAATCCCATCTTAAAAAGTGCAAAAATTAGCTGGGTGTGGTGGCAAATACCTGTGGTCCCAGCTACTCCAGTGGCTGAGGTGGGAGGATTGCTTGAGTCTGGGAGGCAGAGGCTATGATGAGGCAAGATCGTGCCACTGCACTCCAGCCTGGGTGACAGAGCAAGACCCTGTCTCAAAAGAAAAGAAAAAAGAAACAACAGAAAACTGAAAAATGTGTATTTTTCCCCTTTTCCACCCTGAAAGAAGACAGAAACTGTTAGCAAGGGGTAAGGGGTTGACAAGTAAAGCAGTGGCAGTAAAATGTACACACACACACACAGCATTATGGGCAACATTTTGGTTGAAAAGACTAACAATGGTAAAATGAGGTCCCTCTTAATTATCAAATGACAATTTTAGCAACCTAGTTTTGGAAAAAAGTTACACTTGGCTTACCTCTAGTAAAATCCCAATTTCTTATGCCTATAGATTTATTAGCACAATAATGGAACACAACTAGGCATTAAAAAGTTACTGCTTTGAAAAAACAAAAAAAAGGTGAGTTCTACAATAAAATTTATATACTTTGTCTTTTCAATATCTGAGGCACTGTTTCCAGCTTTTTTACCCTAGTATTATGTGCACATACAGAATATCAAAATAAAACTTCAAGTGAAAATTTTAGTAAGGTTATTTTTTAAAAAAGAAAACTAGTTTTAGTGTGAGTTGCATGCTAATAGTCCTCCCATGCTAAGATTTATTCTAGCAGCAGTAAAAACGTTCACATTTACTATACAGTTTGGGACAAGTTAATGATTTGTTCTGAATTCTACTACTGTATATGTCAAATCTAACAAACTTCAGTCAAGATTTAAACAAAATTCATCAAGTGTTTTAAGACATCTTGAAATTCTATCTCCTTCACAAAGACTTTTCTGTGTAAGGTGGTAATTTCCTGCCCTCTCACCCTGTCCTCATTTTTTCAATATGACATTCATAAATCTGACTCTTCTGTCAGCACTTTTATGGAAATAATGGAGCTGTGCCAGAAGGCCAAAGATAGGCAAAGCCCTGATTTTCAAAGGGGTGGAAAACAGCAGAAACACAAGTAGATCTTTCAAGTTAAAGACTACATCTTATTCACTTTACGACTGGCAGCACCTAGTATAGGTTCTGTAACATGAAGGAGGGAAGAAGGGAAGGAGGGAAGGAGGGAAGGAGGGAAGGAGAGAAGGAGCGAAGGAAGGAAGGAAGGAAGGACGGAAGGAAGGAAGGAAGGAAGGAAATCAATTTAAATAGGTTCTTAAAACCCTGGCAAATATAGCATCTACATTCTATCGAAAAGAGAAATAAGTTGATAAATTTTGGTCCCTTTGAAAGAGAGCCTAGATTCACTATAAACAAATCATGTCAGGTTAACCTCACCAGGATTCTGTTCTTTGCCCTGTCCTGATCAACTTAGAACAAAACATAATCAGCATGCTATTCAAATTTGTGAATATTACAAAAGTGGTAAGGACAGTCAATATACTAGATATCAAAATAGAGATTCTAATTTATGTCAAAGGTCAGAAAAATGAACTGAAAATAATCCACTTGAAGTTTTACAAGGATAAATGTAAATAACTATATTGAGACTCATGAAAACAATCTGAAAACTTAAGATGAGAAAATCTGGACTCAATGGTATAAAAACTATAGTATGATACGGCTTGAGAAATAATACAGGAGTTTTCAAGTGACCATAACTCAGTATGAGCCATGATATGAGTACTAAAAAGTGAGTATAAATTTTAATATTAAAAGCCATATTATATACAGATTATAAAAGCAAATAGTCCACTGATAGAATGGACATAATCCATCTTTGCCCTCTGGTGTGATTCTTTAAGAGAAATGTTGACTAACTGGAGAACTTTGAGAGGAGCCTGACCAAGATGATGAGAGGGTCTAAAGGCCTGTCATATGAAGAACATTTAAGAAAGCTGGGGCACCCAAAGTAAAGGAGATGAATATTAACCTTCAGGTTTCTATTGGACTTCAAGGACACCAAAATATAATAATCATAATAGTTGGTTTAAGACACATTCTCATCACTGATCCATGAATGTTTTAACTTATTTTTATACGATTGTTTGATGTCTATTTTCGATAATGCAGTAAGATCCCATGAACCCACCATCCAACAAAATACCAAAACTTTGACAAGAACTTACTTCCACTTCTAGCAGAGACCACAGAGATGACTCCCATCCCACATGCCCTTCTTACAATGTGACAATGACCCCTACCCACTGAATAATGGGGCTTATGTACCCTCCTCTTGAAACTGAAAGGACCCTTGTAACTGCCTTGACCAACAGAGTTTGCAAAAGGAACACTATGCAGCTAGGTAGATCATAAAGATGCCATGCCCTTCTGCCTTTCTCTCCAGGGATACTCACTCTTAAAATCTAGCCATCATTCTGTGAGGAAGCTCAAACTAGCCCACTCTGAAAATCTATGTGGAGAGGCCACATATAGGCATTCCAGCCATCAGTCAGCATCAACTGCTAGACATCTCCAGATGGTTCTAGTCAGTCTCATGCTTCAAGTCCTCCCCGCTGAGGCAGTGACATCATGGAGCAAACACAAGTTATCCCCATGGTTCCTTGTCTAAATCCCTGATTCAGTGAATCTGTGAAAATAATTAAATGATTATTTTATGGCACTAAGTTTGGGCTGGTTTCTTATACAGCAATAATAACTGAAGACCAATATGCAGTCGGCACCACTGCATTTTCCTGTCTCACTCAATCTAAAGTAACCACCATCTTGAATCCTATGATTATCTATCCCTTCCTTTCATTGTATATAGTTTGATCTCATCTCCATATAAGCCTAAAAGTATATTTTTCATTTTAATTTTTTCTGGCTTTAGTTAAAAAGTATCATATTTAATGTATTCTTTTGGAACTTATGTTTAACTTAATATTATATTTGTAATATCCATCCTTGTTTTTCCATTTTTTTATTTTTATTTTATTTTATTATAATTTTTTTTTGAGACGGAGTCTCGCTCTGTCGCCCAGGCTGGATTGCAGTGGCGCGATCTCGGCTCACTGCAAGCTCTGCCTCCCGGGTTTACGCCATTCTCCTGCCTCAGCCTCCCGTGTAGCTGGGACTACAGGTGCCCACCACCTCGCCCGGCTAGTTTTTTGTATTTTTTAGTAGAGACGGGGTTTCACCGTGTAGGCCAGGATGGGCTCGATCTCCTGACCTCGTGATCCACCCATCTCGGCCTCCCAAAGTGCTGGGATTACAGGCTTGAGCCACCGCGCCCGGCCATCCTTGTTTTTTAATAGTTTTGACTGCTAAATACTATTTCATTGAATCAATATATAATAGGTGATCATCTACTCTCCTGTCAATGGGCTGTTAGGCTGTCATAGGTTTTTGCTAATGTGAATAGAGCTACCGTGAGCATTCTAACGTAGGTCTCCCGGAGTATTTGTATGAATTTATCTTGGGCATGTCTGTGAGAATGGGACTACTAGAAGGTAGGCTATATAAGTGCTTGGTCAAATATTTAGAAGAGTGTGGCAAGGAAGAGAACTACAATGCAGGTACAATGTAAAAACCTAGCCCTGGAGTCAGATGACTTTGAGAGGAATTCAAGTTTCATAGCTCAAAGATTGTAAGATCACAGACAATTTATTGCATGTTAATTTACAAGAAATTTTTGTTGAGATTTAATCAAATAATGTGAAATCTCTTCGTAAACTAAAGCGCTACAAAAATATGACATTATTATTAAGAATAGATGTGCTGTTTTTGTGTTACGACAAGGGAAAAAAAACAATTTAGACCAAAGAGTGGAAAGTACTGTGACTCAGATTTTGACCAAAGACAAAAGCAAACTTTAAACAATTTAACCTATCCAACAATAGAACAAGCTTCCTAGAATGACCAAGTCAAGGTAGGTCTAGATTATGGCTGATCTGTGAGAGTCTGAGATCTTCCTACAAAACCAGGTCAGACAGATAAAAGTCACAAAGAGAGAATAATGGGTTGGGCTTCAAGCCTGAGAAGATACGGAAGATTCTTAGCCAAAAAGCCAAAAATAAGTAATCAAATATATTCAGGCAAATCACTTAGCTCTTCTGGTTATACTGAGTGTTATGGATTGAATTGTGACCTCCAAAAGCATACATTGCAGCCCTAACCTGTGGTTCCTGTAACGTGACCTTATTTGGAAATAAAGTCTTTGCAGATGTAAACAAATTAAGAGGAGGTCATTAGGGTGGGCCCTTAATTCAATATGACAGATGGTCTTAGGAGAAGAAAAGATGACCACATGAAGAGATAGACACTCAGGAAGAATGCTCTGTTGAGAGGGAGGCAGAGATTGGAGCTATGCTACCATAAACTAGGGAAAACCTGGGGCTATCAGAAGTTTGAAGAAGCAAGGAAAGATCCTCCCCTAGAGGTGTTCATGGTAACGTGACCCTACCAACACCTTGATTTCAAACTTCTAGCCTCCAAAACTGTGAGATAATAAATTTCTGTTGTTCTAAGTCACCCAGTTTGTGGGAATTTGTTATGGCAGCTCCAGGAAACAAATATACTGTAAGTCATAAAGAGCCCAAGGAGGGATAGCTAGTTCCCTATGACTGAATGGGCAACTGTACATCAGCAATGTTGTGAAACAAGTATCTTCTTCAAAAGAGCATTTGGATGTGATGATCTCTAACGATCTCTCCTGACTCTAAGATTCTCCAAATTCCCATACAGTAAAGTTTCCACACCAGTAGATACATAAGATAGATATGTAGTTTATAATTAGTGGACTAGAAAGGCTAGACAACATATCTAATACATGCATGCATTTAAACCTCACATGCCTTATATCAGATGTGCTCAGCTTCCCAGAACACCACAGATGTCTACATATCTTAATCCATTAATTCCAGCCTTCCCTCGGAAAAAATATAAGAAGCAGATGGTGATAGAGTAACTCCATAATAGTCATTTGGGGATTATCCACTACAGTAAAAATAGAAAATAAAATATGAATATTATGACAAATTTGTGGTCTTGTGTCCTACCAAAATATCTCCTGACTAGAGGTTTTTTAAAAAGATAAAAAACATTGGGGTATGTAACTCCACTTTCTGAATTTAGGGCTGGGAGTCATAGAGTCCAAATTATTCAACTATTCGCTGCACCATCATAATAAAGCAAGCTCATGATTTCCCAAAAGATACAAGGTACCATTGATACATTTTTTTTTTATGAAACATTCACAATCTTTTAGGAAAACTTTTAATGGTACATGATTCACATCTCTGTTTAATCTACGTTTCTGTTTCATATTTACATAGTTTTATATCTGTCAATATGTTCTCACTTTTACACAGTCTCTCTCGAATTGTAAACTATGAGAGAGAAAGAGACTCTCTTTTATAGATACAACATGACACAAGATATTTGGAGAATGTTTAAATATAGTAAATAGTGCTTTAGTTAAATGGCATTGTGTTTTGT
The DNA here is from genome assembly GCF_001698545.2 of Rhinopithecus bieti. NCBI lineage: Eukaryota > Metazoa > Chordata > Mammalia > Primates > Cercopithecidae > Rhinopithecus > Rhinopithecus bieti. The sequence continues at coordinate 4,587,197 of NW_016813373.1, read as the reverse complement.
CATAACATGCAACTAAGAGTGCTTTTTGATCCCCCTCATGGGGTTGTTGGGATGATTAAATACGATAGCTAGGGGAAGGCACTAGCACGGTGTCTAGCAATCAGTAAATCTCCATTAAATATCAGCTCCAGGTTTGATACTGAAACAAGTATTAAGGGTCAATATTTATGCTTAAAATTAAATATGCAAATTTGTAAGATTCTTACCCCTGTAGTGATATGGTGAGAAGTGGCAGAGCACGGAAGTTAACACAAGCTTTAGAGCTCAGCAGTCAGAGTTTGGGCCATGGCTCTTATACTCAGTAACTATATGACCTCAGGTAAGTTATCTGACTCCCAGATCTTCAGTTATCATTAAAGAATTATTTCCAGAGTCATGAGAGATAGTGTTTATAAAGCACCTAATGTGACAGCCAACACACAGTAAGCATTCAATAAATAGTAGCAGTAAATCCAAGGGGGCTTCAGTCCATATTGTCTCATCTCAAAGGATTCCTCTAAGTACTTGTCATTCTGTATACAATTCTTATTTTATCCAATAATTTGATTTCCCCAGATGGCTATTACATATTTATATAATACCTATATTACTAAAAAAGCACATAATTAATTTTTTAAAAGTCTTCAATGCCCTGATAAGGAAAAGCATCCAAAATTGAAAAAAGGAAGAAACAAAAAAGTCAATTGCAAGTTCTTTCCAATATTTTATGGGTTTAAGATTTACCCAAGGGATTATCTAGGAAAATATAATTTTATTTACAATGTACTACTGATTAAAAGCCTCAAACTTAGTGACATTACCATGAAACTTGTAGATTTTTGTCCAGTAAAAATGAAAATAAAGTCTGGTTTGTGGAACAGATTATCCCAAAGGTAATGATTTACTGCCCTGTAGGATATTAACCAGAATTTTCTAATGCAGTGTAGCAATCTTATCCTGACATTCTTTTATTAAATTGCTTATAAATGCCTAAGTCCTCAAATGCTTTTGAAACCAGCATAAACATCTTACTGATTCCTTCTTTAATAAATGAGCTGAATAAAATCTTTGTCATGTTTATTTTGTATTTGCATGCAACTCATGGTTTTCATTTTCTTAAAATTATGTTAGCAGCCTTGAGAAAGCTTAGTAGAAAAACTAATTACCACAGTTAATATTTTACAAAGTGAAAAATTATTTAGCAACATGAATGATCACTTTCTAATTAATCTCTTATACCAGCCTTTTATATGTGTTTTCTCATACCTGGGCATTCTTGTGTGGCATGAGCAAGTACAACTGCCACTTGCTGCAGCAAGATAATTTGGCTGAAGTTCTAAAGTCTCTTATACAGCTGTGTTAGTAATGAATTCAAAAATCACTCTAACAATTGCTATTGGCTTCCCTTTCTTTGCTTATTCCAATCCTTATTAATGGTCTGAGAGATAAGGCTCCTGTTACCACATGCACACAATGTCTGGCTAGCGTCACACATACGAGATACAGTTTCATTCCAGTTTTCCTGCCACCAGGGGAAATAAACAACAAAGGTGGACTCTGAAGGAATGGGCTTGTAGGTTTAGGCCATCTTGCACCTTGTTAATATGTCATACTCATCCATGTAGTCACCATTTGGCAATACTTGGAGCCAGATTTCTGCTTAATAAGTCATGTGAATTATCAAAGGCTTACATCCTCAAAATTTAGAAGAAACAAAGGTGTGGACAGTTCTAATCTGAATTTATTATTGTGTGAATTATTCAAAGTCAAATGATGCATATTTTCACGGACAAAAAAGATGAGGTATATGATGAATTCCATAGATTCAAAATAGGAAGAACAGAAAAGGTATAAAAGGGAAAGTTATTCTCTTCACAGAAGGATTCTCCACTGTAAAAAATAATTCATAAAAGACATTTGAAGGAGCAAAACCCCCTACTTCTCTAAACTTTTCTTTTTCTCAACACAAATGCTTAAAGTAGTGTGGTACATTAAGCAAGACTTTGGCACTATTAGTAACGTGCCACCTTAGAGAAACCTATTCATCTCACTCGGATAGGATTTCCTTATCCAAGGAATAAAGAAGCAGGCCTAGTAGGACTCTAAGACTCTAAACGGAACTTGCTGGTGTTCCATTTAGCAAGTTCCATTTTATGACTTACAGACAGCTTTTTCAGAGGACACATTACATAAAATAATATATTCCTAAAGTAATGTGAGGAAAATAATTGCCAGAGGATGTCCATAGGGTCAGCTCATTTGACTTAAGGAGAAAGGACCATGTCCTGTGATAGATCTACTCATGCTGGTAACTCCTTTTGTCTAACAGACAGAATAGAAAAAGAACACCAAATGAAGCAAGTTTTAAGGGTCTTAATCAGAGTTTTACCAATAACTAGTTGTCTGGTCTTGGGCATGTCACTTTGCCTCTTATAAAATGAAGACTTGAATTAATGCTCTCTTCCAGCACTAATTTTTGTTGTCTACTCAACTGAAAGATATTTAGTTAGTTGCAGAGGTAGCTAGATCTAGCCTATATTTTCCATTTACTGGCACTGCTAGTAGGCTTTAGAGGCTTGAATCCCAGCTCTGATGCTTACAAGCCTTATAACTTTGGGCAAATCAATTAAACTTGTAGACCCTCAGCTTCCTCATCTGTAAAATGAGAACAAAGATGCTATTTATAGCGTATATTTTAAAGATTAAATGGTTAAGTTATTTAAACTGCCTGATACGATAACTAGTATGCAGTTTTCACTCAATAAGCAGTAGTTGTTTTCAACATTACAGTCAAGATACGGTAAGACTTCTGAGCTGAAGAAAAAATTTTGCATAATTATGTTTTAAACTCTATCTTCAAAACTGTGTATGCTCTTTTTGATTCAGTGCAACTTGCTTGTAAATTCAAGATACTCTTCTAGAATTGAAATTAAATTTTGGCTATCATAATAATTCTGTTTCATGAGTGTACAAAGATTTAATAATACATTTATAATATTTTATTAGCTGCAAATGGAAAACACTACATACCTGTCTGAGGCTTTTCATATTATTTTTTTAAAGTCACTAAGCTAAATGTTTGCATTGACAATTATATAGGATAACAATAAGAGAGGATTAGGGTTGAACTATTGAAGAAGAATGTTCCCTAAGCAAACTATAAAGTCTCTTCAGTTGAAATAAATGTTTCAAAATAATGTTTGCATAATGTCAGTATTAACATGAATTCAATGATGTACTATCGTTCATAGACCCTGAAAAATGTGGGTGGTGTGGACTTTTAGAAGTTGATTTGAGTTTCAATTTTAAAAATGTAAGCATTAAGCCTAAGATCTCAAGAAATGTGAAATTAATGTTAGCTAAGAATTGCCCAATTTTATAAATTGATTCATAAAATTGTTGTCCAAAGTCCAAAATAAATAACTCTAAGCTTAACATTGGTAACATTTCAGCTTTGGTTACTGTATAGATATTTTCATTTAATAGTGTAGTGTAATTTCTCACTCTCCAATGCCTGACTCTACTATGGAACTTACTACTGTTGTGAGGGGAGAAAAAAATCCCTCTTAAGTGCACTGTGTCCAAAGGACATTTAGATTTTAAGACTAAAATAAAACCTCAAAATCATAAAAACAGGGGTAAAAATGACAATACTACAATTTATTGAATATTTACCTCTTATTGAGCACTCACTATGAGTCAGATATTAAGTACATGAGCATTTAAGTTAATATTTCCATACTTGGTTAACAACCATGAAAGATAAAAATTATTTTCCCCATTTATCAGATAAGAAAACAAGACAGGAAGTTTAGTTACTTGCCCACAGCTACAAAGCTTTCAAATGACAAGGCAGGGAGTATTTTTGACCTAAAGTCTATGGTCTCTTTACACTCCTCTTTAATAGATTACAGCAAAGCTCTGGAACCTCTCATCTGCACTTCTACCCTACCCCCATACCTGTCACAAGCTGTATCTTCTGGCTCATCTCTGGGAGAGGAGGGGAAAATGAGAAGAGAGAGAGCTGGGTTGTTCCAGTTTATTTATTCAACTGTGCTAGCATATAGAATGTGATCTTTCCTGCCATCCCACAATACTAAGTCTTAAGTCCAGAACTGAGGGTAGAAGACACCTCATATGTTCTACATTCCAATTTCCTACCAGTGTTTGGCATAATCCCTGCCACCACCAAACCCCAGAAAGTAGTGATATCATAATCTTTAAAAATCCATCCCTTTATTCAACTGTCTTGTGTGCCAGACCTTCTTTTGATGGAGTGTCATGGAGGCCCTAAAGGGAATGAGAGAGGGCTGGATGTTGGGAGCAGGCCCCCAAAAATCTGGCCATAAACTGGCCCCAAAACTGGCCATAAACAGAATCTCTGCAGCACTGTGACATATTCATGATGGCCATAACGCCCACACTGGAAGGTTGTGGGTTTATGGGAATGAGGGCAAGAAACACCTAGCCTGCCCAGGGTGGAAAACCGCTTAAAGGCATTCTTAAACCATAGACAACAGCATGAGCAATCTGTGCCTTAAGGACATGCTCCTGCTGCAGTTAACTAGCCCAACCTATTCCTTTAATTCAGCCCATCCCTTCGTTTCCCATAAGGGATACTTTTAGTTAATTTAATATCTATAGAAACAATGCTAATGACTGGTTTGCTGTTAATAAATATGTGGGTAAATTTCTGTTCGGGGCTCTCAGCTCTGAAGGCTGTGAGACCCCTGATTTCCTACTTCACACCTCTATATTTCTATGTGTGTCTTTAATTCCTCTGGCGCCGCTGGGTTAGGGTCTCTGCGACTGAGCTGGTCTCCGCACTGGGGAAGGGACAAGCATAATCATAGCAGTAGATTTAAAGTTGGGCTTTATTCTGGATTTGGGTAAGGGGAAGCTATTGAAAGGTTTCAGAGCAGGACATAACTGGCACCAACCTGTGCAAAATCTTGGTGTGAGACTGCAGTTTGAGAGTCAGGCTCTAGCTGAGGCAGAACTGATGACTATGGGTTGGTGGTGCTGATAGTAAGGATTTGAATTTTAGTAAATGTAGGTTCTGAGCCGGGGAAGTGGTGGCACTTTGTCATTTGGAACTGGATTGGAGGAAGAAGGGCAGAGCTCACATCACTTGTATGGAAAGAAAGGAGGAAAAGATCAGTAGGTGAGAGAAGGGGTGATGAGGTATTACTTCATTCTTGGGGCAGAGGACCAAGGAAGCATCCCTGCTCCCTGGACCCAGTTTTAAGTCCAGGCTGAAGCCAGAGAGAAACAAAGAGAAAAAGGAGGAGCAACAGATGAAAGCAAAGGTCATGGAGTGAGGGCACTGCCAGATCTTATAAGAAGACTGAGAGAAATCGTCATCTATGGTTTTGAGGAGCACATGTCTGTGAAAAGAGTCCTATTACCCCACCTTCTACTGGGGAGGTAGTGGGAGATTTTCCTTCCAGAAGGCAAGTGAAAGAAGTTCTGAGAAAATCCTTAAAGGTGGCTGCAGGAATGGGCATTATTTTCTGGCAAGATCCACACTAGACTGTAGAGACCACAAGTTCACATTCATCCTGGCTCAGGAGCCAGGCTTGTTGAGGCCATCCTTGAATAAAGAGCATTCTCAGCAAAAAAGCATGTGGCATGTTTGCCTTTACATTCTGCTTCCCAATCTGGGGAAGAAGGGAGGGTTACTTAACATCTGTTCCTAGATTAAGAGATCCCAGAAGTAGGAAACCACATCTGCAAGGATTGATGGGATTGTTTTGTGATGTGTCTAGGAAGAAAACAGGGAAAACCCCAACTCCATCCCAGTTTTCCATGACCCTTAGAGGATATATAATACAGTATCACTCCTCTCATTCCTTTGACTTCATATGAAGGTGCACGAGATTAGCAGAAGAGCGTGACCCAGGGGATACCCAGACAGCCTGACCCAGAGAAGAGTTTAGAACTTTTCCTCTTGGCAGCAATAAAGATGTCAAAATAAAGATGAACAGTGACCCCTAAAAGTCACCTATAGTCCCTAAACAGAGACTACTATATCAGCAAAGGCTAGAAGCATCAGACAGAAACAGGCTAAACCTGAATGAGGAGAGGACTCCTCTATCACTTGCTATTCAAGTCTGACCCTCCAAAAGGCAGTATCAGCATCACCTTGGAATTATTGGCAGTGCAGAGTCTCAGGCCCCACCCATCAACCTCCTGAATCAGAATCTGCATTTTGTCAAGACCAGTAGGGGTTTCATATGCATATGAAAGTCTGAGAAACAATGCTGTAAACTACAGCTGTCATCAGTAGCTGTACCTATTGAGGAGCTTGCTCTCCCTTTCCACTGAGTTGCCTCCAGCAGGCACTATGAGGACACATAGGAACCTAGGGTCTGAGGAGAGGTGGGAGGGAAGTTCCAAAGGGAAGAGGAAAAAAGAAAGAGTGTATAAAAAGCCCACATAATCCCATTTATTTATTTTTGCTGTTGTAGCCTAGGTTTTTTGTGTCATAGTCAAAAAATCACTGCCAAGGCAAATGTCAAGGAACTTTTCCCTATGTTGCATTATAGTTTTATGGTGTCAGGTCTTACATTTAGGTCTTTTATCCATTTTGAGTTCGTTTTTGTATATAGTGTACGATAAGGCTTTAATTTCACACTTTTGCTTGTGGAAATCCAGTTTTCCCAGCACCATTTATTGACAGGATTATCATTTCCCCATTGTGTCCTCTTAGAGGCTTTGTTAAAAATAAATTGACTATATATGTTTGGATTTGTTTCTGGGCCCTGTACTCTCTGTTCCATTGGTCTATGTCTCTGTTCTTATACCAGTACCATACAGTTTTGAGTATTATAGTTTTGTAATATAATTTACATTCTGGAAGTGCAGTGGCTTTAAGTTTGTTTTTCTTTCTCAGTATTGTTGTGGTTCTTCAGGATTATTTGAGGCTCCATGCAAACTTTAAGATTGTTTTATCTATTTCAGAAGAATGCCATGGGAATTTTGATAGGCACTGTGTTAAATCTATATTTTGGGGGGTAGTAGGAAGATTTTAATAATATTAATTATTTCAATCCATATACACAGGCTATCTGTCCATTTAGGTAACAACAAAAAAATGAAAAGGCAATCTATGGATTGGGAAAAAAATATTTGCAAACCACATAGCTGATGAGGGGTTGATACCCAAAATTTATAGAGAACTCTAACAATTCAATAGCAAAACAACAAATAACCTTATTTTAAAATGGGCAAAGGACCTGAACAGACATTTCTCCAGAGAAGGCATACAAATGGTCAACAAATATATGAGAAGGTGGTCAACATCACTAATCACTAGGGAAACATCATTAGGGAATGCAAATTTAAAACACCATGAGATATGATCTCACACTCACTAAGGTGGCTATTATCAAAAAAACAAGACATAACAAATGTTTCTGAGGGTATAGAGAAAAGGGAACCCTAGTTCAGTGTTATTGGGAATGTAGATTGGTAGAGCCATTGTTGAAAACAGTATAGAAGTTCCAAACTAAATTAAAAATGGAACTACCATATAACCCAGCAATCCCTCTTCTGGGTATATATCCAAAGATGAAGTCACCACTTCATAAAGATATCCATATTTTTTGCAGCATTATTCGCAGTAGCCATGATCTGGAAACAACCTAAATGTCTGTCAAAAAGAGGAATGGATAAAGGTGGATCACGAGGTCAGGAGATCGAGACCACCCTGGCTAACACGGTGAAACCCCGTCTCTACTAAAAAAATACAAAAAAAACTAGCCGGGCGATGTGGCGGGCGCCTGTAGTCCCAGTTACTCGGGAGGCTGAGGCAGGCGAATGGCGTAAACCCGGGAGGCGGAGCTTGCAGTGAGCTGAGATCCGGTCACTGCACTCCAGCCCGGGCTACAGAGCGAGACTCCGTCTCAAAAAAAAAAAAAAGAAAGTGTACCACAGGCCTGTAGTCCCAGCTACTCAGGAGGCTGAAGCAGGAGAAACACTTGAACTCAGAAGGCAGAGGCTGCAGTGAGCCGAGATGATGCCACTTCACTCCAGCCTGGGCGAAAGAATGAGACTACATCTCAAAAAAAGAAAAAGAAAGAAAGAAAGAAAAAAAAGAAAATATGCCAAACGCACACACAGACACACACACACACAGACACACACAGAAGAATATTATTCAACCTTTACAAAGAAGGATATCCTGCTATTTGCCACAACATTGATAGACCTGGATGACATTATGCTAAGTGAAATAAGCCAAACACAGAAAGAAAAATATTGCATGATCTCACTTACATGTGGAATCCTAAAAAAAAAAAAAAAAAGAAAGAAAGAAAACAAGGTCAGCTATAAGAGACAGAGAATAAAACAGTGGTTACCAAGGACAACAGTGGGGGATAAAAGAAGATATAGGTCAAAAGATACAAAGTAGTAAATATGTAGGATGAAGCCTAGAAATCTAATGTATAACATGAGGATTCCCATTAATTAAATTGCATGGTATTTGGGATTTTTGCTAAATAAGTAGATTTTAATTGCTCTTATCACACACAAAAACTTTGTAAAATGATAGATATATTCATTTGTTTCACTATAGTAAGCATTTTGTTATCTGTAGGTATCCTATAACATGGTATAAACCTCAAATATATACAATAAAATTTATTTTTATAAAAGAGAGAGAGAGAGAGAAAGGCTGAACACCTGTAATCCCATCATTTTGGGAGACCAAGGTGGGAGGATTGCTTGAGACCAGTAGTTTAAGACCAGCCTGAGTGACACAGGGAGGCCCTATCTCTACAAAAAATTTTAAAATAAAAAATTAATTGGCCAGGCATGGTGGCATGCACCTGCGGTCCCAGCTACTTGGGAGGGTGAGGTGGAAAGATTGCTTTAGTCTGGGAGGTCAAGGCTGCAGTGAGCCATGATGGTGCCACCGCCCTCCAACATGGGCAATAGAACATGACCCTGTCTTAAAAAGAAAAAAAAAATCGACATACATCAAATTTCAGATCACCTTGTAGATAGTGTCAAGGAAAGGAACGGGAAGAAGTCTTAGATAATATTTAAGAATGAAGTTTTTGGCTGGACATGGTGGCTTGTGTCTGTAATCCCAGCACTTTGGGAGACCAAGGCAGGAGAATTGTTCACTTGAGGCTAGGAGTTTGAGGCCAGCCTGAGCAATATAGAGAGACCCATCTCTGCAAAAGCAAAAACAAAAAAATTTAGCCAAGCATGGTAGCATGTGCCTACAGTACTAGCTACTTGAGACTAAGGAAGGAGGATTACTTGAGCCCAGGAGTTCAAGGCTGCAGTGAGCTATGATAGCCCCATTGCCACCAGTCTGGGTGACAGAGCAAGGCCCCATCAAAAAAAAAAAAAGAAAGAAAAAGTTTTCAAATGAACAGTCTTAAGTACTCAAATAAGAGTGACTCAATAATCAAATGAATAAAAATAACATGAAATGTAGCCAAGATGATTTTAAGATTTTTAAATGATATTTAAAATATTAAATAATGTTTAAAATCAGTAAGAATAAATACAATCATCCCATATTTATATGTACAATATGTTGACAGTCCTTAAGAGGGTACTTCAACAGTGATTCGTTTAACCAGCAAACATTTATTTAAACTCTTTTAAATGCCAGGCACTATGCTAGGTGCTAGAAATGCAAACAAGACATGGCCCTAAGGGACTTAAAGATGTAATGGGTGAGACAGTCATTCACTTGGCAAATATTTGTTTATTGAGCCAGGCACTGTTGTGAGGGCTGAGAAATAAGAGTGAAAAACACAAGCATAATCACTATTTGTGGCGCTTACATGGTAGGGGAGAAGACAGATGATACATGAGACACATAAGAAAAATGTATAGTATGTGGGATAAAGCTTAGAAAGTAAAGCAGTCAAGTAGGATTGGAAGTGTAGGAGGAGTGTTGCAATTTTAGGTGGGTGGCCAGAAAGAAGTATGAGTTTTGACTAACCCTGAAGGAGGGAGGAAGCACACCATGTGAGTGTATGGAAGGAGATTATTCCAAGCCGACTGAGCTGTAATTCAAAGGCCTTTTTGTACCAAGACCACTGAGGAGGCCATGTAGCTGCAGCAGAAGGAGGACGGGTGATAGAGGAGTTGAGGTTGGTGTGGGAACACAGGCCAGTTAGAGTGGGTCTTGATGGCCACCATGAGAACGTAGGCTTTTTCTCTGAGTGAGGGAAAATCCCTGTTTTTAAGCAGGGGAGTAACAGTAATCTGATTCATGTTCTAATAGGATAAAGCTGGTTGCTGTGAAAGAGGAAATTATAAGAAGTTGTTAGATTCTGAGTCTGTTTTTAAGGTGGAGTCACCAATATTTGCTGTTGAATGTTAAAAAAAGATAATATATAAACAAATGACCATAATAAAATGTTATTGTGCTTTGTAATTAAATTCTGTAAATCAAGTCTCATATAAATCCAAAGAGCTCTAGAGTTGATCCACACACAGCACACCAGGCCCACTCTTGCAGGACTTCATGCTGGAACTACATGTTCTTTAAGCTACACAGAGCACTGCTGTATACCCAGCGGACATCATATAGCTTTTCTATATTGTGATGAGGAAACTTGGAAAATAAAGTCACAGGATGTTATAGTTGAAACCTGTCTTCTTTTCCTGGACCAATGTAAACCCCATGTTGGGGTATTTCTTCTTTTCTTTTTTTTAAAAAACACATGGTGGTAGGGAAATGTTGCTGAGTATTTCTTACAGGTTTCCCCAATGTTCTGAAGTTGTAAGTTCTAAACCTATATGTTCCCTTCATTCAAGTTTACTAAAGATACGCTTATGATGTTCCTCCTATTAGCTCCTACTGTACTAGCACTAATCCAAAAGATGATCTCTGAAAGCCTCTTCAATCCTTAAGAAACCCAAAACCAATTTTCAAGGTAGTTGAATAAAAGTGGTAAACAGGGGTCTCAGAGAGAAAACATTCCGAAGTGCACTGAATCTGAATTATAAATTTCTAAATATCCAGTCATAAGTCTCAAGTTATTGTCAGACAATGTTCATGCATTCTACCTTTTTTTTTTTTTGAAAGAATCTATAAGCCAGGATCATAAAATCACAAGAATTTACATTTTAAACATGTAACCACAAGGTGGAGATCTAAAGCAAAGATTAGTTTTCACAGCAGGGCTCAATTTAGAATCCAAAACTTCTTATCTAAGGTTAGAGTTGTACCTATCCTAAGGAAATTGACTTATTATTTTAAGCTAGAAGAAAACACAGTGCTTATATATCAGTAGTATTTTATATAGATTAGAAATATATATGGCATACAAGTATTTAAGGAAGGTTTAAGCAGTACTATGTCAGACAGCAAAGTGGAGACATTGATCATATTAGAAATTTCAAGCTTTAAATCTAAAGTAGGGAGAATACTATTGTTATATCACTTCATCATGAGTACATTTAACAAAGGCTAATGTGATTATTTTAGTCCAAATATATGGTTTATATTGAACAACTAATCCTTTAACCTGACAGCACTACCGGACTAGTGGTTCTAAAGATTCTAAACCGAATGAATAAAACACCCCTCTACTTTTATTTCATTGGTATGTGATAATGGGACTGACTTACCAAGTTAGACCCTGGTGACAGCCAAAAACTTTCACCTTCTTTTTAGATGAATGGGTTTTATCAGTTTCCCTGATTATACACCAAACACATTTGTTTAATTCACAAACTATGCTCCAGGTTTACTCATCTAGAAGTTTCATTTAAAAAAAAAAAAAATCCGTTTCTTTCGCTTTCTTTCAGTGTGAATAAGTATTCTTCCCTATAGAAGCCAACAACTATCGAAACGGAAAATCTAAGCTAAATAACAGATAGAAAACATGGTACGATCTTTTCTCTCTGCGTCTTCTACTTCCAGGTGCCTTTATTCAGAGATCACAAAACAGAAGTTAATTAAATTAACTACCCTCTTCCCCCACCCACAACCTCAGCTGAAATTCTTGGCAGCGAACGAATGCCTTAAAGTTCCTCTGTTATTTTTTATTGTAATTGAAGAACTCATTTGTGGAAACTATATATCCTCTTAGGTTACTCAGATTCTAAGACCTTCAATCTTCAATTTATTAAGAGTTTTGATCACCTATACCTTAGAAAACTAAAACGGAAGGCAAGCACAAACTCAAGTATTGTTGCGCTCAGCTCTTAGGTGGGAATTTCCCCTCATTCCTCAGCTCTGATTGATCTCATCTCAGTCACCTACCTGTGTTACAAGTAGTGAAGGAGAGTTTCAAGTTGCTTATTTACATAACGATCAAAGTTTGGGATCTGCACTTAAGAGACCTTTGATCCTGTACACCTTGATTTAGAAATCAAATTGGGACTCTAACAAGAAACATTTGTCCCTTCCGCTACTTTCTGGTCTCAGCGAGGCCGGAAATACCAAGAGAGGACTCCGCAGTAGTTTAGAACTTCCGCTTCCTGTGTGGAGAAACATGAAAATGTTAACCAAGAAGCACAATGACCTTTTGCAGACCACCACAACATTGAAGTTAAATTTAGTTCAAATGTTGCCTGTTTACTTAACCAGTGTAAGTTTATGTGACACCATATTAAACCAAAACAAAATCTGTAGAAACAGCCCGGGCGACATTGAAAGACCCTATCTCTAAAAACAAAACAAATACAAATCTATCCCTGAGCCGGGTGCAATGACACAGGCCTGTAGTTTCAGCTACTGGGGAGGCTGAGGCGGGAGGATCAGGAGTTCCAGCAGAGCCTTTGCAAAAATAGCAACACCGGCTCAAAACAAAAATCTGTAGGAAGCTTTCAGATCACCATTACTGATTTGCAGAGGAACCTGAGAGTGAGAAACATTATCCAAAAGTGACCCCTGGAATGCAAGGGGCCAGATGATCAGTTACTAGCTTACATGGCAATAGGGGCTGTTCATTTTTCATTTAGGTAGTGGTACTCAAATTGTGCATGCATCAGAATCACACGGAGGGCTCCTTAAAATGCAAATTGCTGTGCCCATCCCACTCTCACCCCCCAGTCTCTAATTCGGTAAATTTGGTGCTAGGTCAGAAAATTAACATTTCTAGTAAATTCCTAGGTGTTGCTGATTCTGCTGATCTGAAGACTACATTTGGAGAACCACTGCTCTAAGTAATTTGCCTGTGAAAATGGGAAAACATCTTAAATTTTAGCAAATCTTGGGATCTCATTTTAAAGAGGAAATAAGACAAAAGAGTTAGGAGCATAGGGTTCACAATCAGCAAAACTTGGGATTTGAATGTGGATCTGTCCAAAGCCATGAGTCTGGGCAAATTGCTTAAACTCCCTGAACTACAGTTTCCTTACTTCTAGAATGTGAAATAATAATCCTATCTGTCGCTGAGAACCAAATAAAGTATTCTATGTAGGTGTCTGGCATATGGTACCTCATAAATGATTATTATTTTTAAGATTACATACACTATTAGAAAAAATGGTCATATGTAGGCAATACTTTCTGAGATCTAGTCATGGGAGAAAGTTTAGTCAGGATACAATCTGTATTTGTTTTGGATTTATATTAAATGAAAAGAGATTGATACAGCTTAAAGAACAGTCTTTCTCCTTTCAAATAACTCTCGTAAGATCCCTGGTTTTTTCTTGAAAGCTATCCCTAATTCCCATTTCTTTATTGTCATTTTAAAGTTTATTCTAACATTTATTTCTTTATTCTGTCCCTTGCTGCTTTATTTCTCTATGCTGCTGTTTACACCAAAACAAAAAACAGCAACAACAAAACTGAACTTTTCTTCTAGCAAGGAAAAATTTGAATAACCCTAAAGCTCTTATGTAGTGGAGTTAACCCTTTCCAATCACCACCAAATCAGAATTTGAACACAAAGAATAACTAATTAACTTAAAAAAGAATAAAATTAACAACACCTGTTGTTAACTAAACTAATGATATTTAAATTAATGCATACTACCCAATTTCATTGTTAATGACACATCTGTGCATTTTCACCAAAGTAACAGTATATTGCATCCCAAAGCAAAGACAGAACTAGAGGAAAGTGAACAGCAATTCTCCATCTCTTCTAATAATTGGAAATGGGCTCAACTTAATGCATGAAACATGTTTGCTGATAAAAGGGATAGTTCATTCATATATTAGGCAAATATTCACTGTGAGCTTACTATGTGTCTCTTTCTGTGACACTGGGGATATACTGGTGAGTAGAAGAGCCCAAAGGCCTTACTTCATGGAGCTTTATAGTCTAGTTGGGAAAACAACCATTAATCAATTAAGCACACAAATATATAAATAAAGAGAAAGAGTGATAGGTGCAATGGACCAAAAATACAGGTTAAGTAACACAGGGACATTGGGGGTTGGAGCAGCACAGATAAAAGCACTCAGATGCTATGGAAAGGCCATGAAGTGACAGGAGCATGATGGCACATTGGAAGATACTAAAGACCAGAGATGCTGGAGGTGAGAGTGAGGAGGAAGGATGGCTAAGTCAGGATCACGGAGTGTCTTGTCAACCTATGCGTCTTCATCCTAGGAAGGATGAGAAGCCACCAAAGGATTTGAAGAAGAGAATTGGCATGATCTAACTCGCATTTTTAAAAGATCACTTGGGCTTCAGTGTGCCAAATAGGTTGCTGGGTGTAGGGGAGTATAAAACAAAAGGGGGAAGGAATGGCAAGAATGGTAACAAGAGTCAGTGCAGTTTAGGGCATTACTGTTATAGCCCAGGTGAGAGAGAGAGAGATGATGGTACACTGTACCTTGTTGTGATGAAATAGCTTAGTTATTCATTGTAGACTTCTTTAGTGGAAATTTGTGCAAATAAAAAATATCATTTTTTCAGATGTCAAAATATTGACGTGCCTGAAAACCTATAGATGGATCACATAATTGTTGAAGGTCCCTTCCATACTTTGACATGATTTAGATGAATTTCAAACCCACACGGTTGCACAACCAGCCTTAAGAGTGGTACTTTGTTTTGTTTTGAGGCTGCTAAATAGATGGCCCAAAAGATCCATTCACATGGGTATCTAAACTCACCATTTGATATTTCGTTTTTGTATGATAAAGGCTTATCAGTTCTTGGGAACCACTTGAATAAATATTTCCCAAAGGAAAATGCTTTCTAGGTAAGACACCAATGAGGATTACAAAAGAACTAGCTAAGAACAAACTTCTGGAAACATAGGACTGAGGATCTTCCCTGGGGAGGAATTTATTATAATCATAATCCTGAAAGATACCATCTCAAATGTCATAATCCCACATGTTGAAACCCTTAAAAATCAAAATCCCAAAAATATAATTCTGGAAAAAAAAACTCTACACAAATAAACTAGAAAACCTAGAAGAAATGGATAAATTCCTGGACACATACACCCTCCCAAGACTAAACCAGGAAGAAGTTGAATCCCTGAATAGACCAATAATAGGCTCTGAAATTGAAGCAACAATTAATAGCCTACCAACCAAAAAAAGTCCAGGACC